>NC_056735.1:1196459499-1196506273 GCF_019279795.1 Protopterus annectens
GAGAGAGAGAGACAGACAGAGTACTTGCTTTGGGCCTCTGCCCACTGATTTGGAGGTAGATCCAGCCAACCGCTTGAAGTTGGTAACTTGTGGAAGTGAAATTTATATCCTTGGGACACTATATTTTAAACCCATTTGTCCTGTGTAATGAGTCCCCAGTTCTTTGCATGAAGTTCAATCTTTCCCCCCAAACGGACAGTCAGTTGAGAAGTGCTCGGAAGTTTTAAAAAAGTCATAGAAACCGTTTACAATGGGGGGGGGGTTATTACTCCCGGATTTGGAAGTGAAGGCCCCCCCCCACTGCTTAGTCCTGTGCGTCCCCTGGGACTGAAGCTTGGGTGCTCTGCTGGATCTGGGTTTGAACTGAGAAAGTCTGGAAGAGGCAGGAAAGGACCAATTCTTAGAAGGCCAATGCTTACTAAATCTTGGAGGTTGTACTTGTAAAAAATCTTTAACATTTTGCATACATTTAGCTTTTTCCTCCATCTTTTTAAGAACTTCTTCTGCCCTGTTGCCAAACAGGAGGTCCTAATTTAAGGGAGCATCCAGTAATTTTGCTTTAACATGATCTGGCAAGAATTGCTCCTTAAGCCAAGCATGCCTTCTAAGTACAGACCCAGTTACCGCAGCCCTGCAAGATGCCTCTAATGAATCAAAACCACATTGCAATGCATGTTTACCAACTTTTTCAGCAGAATGCATTAAATCCTGTAAATCCTTATTTTCAGCACAACCAGGAAACATAATTTTCTGTTTAAGCAATCCAATAATATGCTGCTGATACTCTTAAGATATGAAACTGGCAATTCAAGGCCCGAATGGCCAAAGTTGCAGAAATGTATACCTTCTTACCCCATCTATCCAGCGCCCTGGAGTCTCATTCAGAGGGGGTAGGATTTTCGGCAGTAGTAGCTTTAATGCCCTTTGGTCCCTGTGAAACAGTTTCAGGATCTGGAGTAGGATTTTTGAAAAGGAACTTGTGAGTCAGGAACCCTGTAATATCTATCAGGTTTTCTGGAAGCAGGAGGTAAAGAGTCAGAGGCCATGCTAGATTCCGAAAAGGCATCATCAATAATGTCCAGTACATGAGGTATAGCTAAAGGCCTGTGCTGGGGCAGGAGTAGGAAATCCCTAAGCCTCTTTTTAGAATCAGAGAAATCATGACTTTCCCAATGAAAATGCTCCCTGAGAGTATGCAAAGTTTCACCAAAAGAGAAATCCTCTGGGGGGGGCAGAGTCTTCAGCATCAGAATCCTCATAGGTAGATAAGGGTAAATCCTGGTCATCAGAGGAAACAGAAATTTCAGAATCCTGGTCAGAAGTATCATAAGTAAACTCAGTCCTAGATCTCTTAGAGGGGTAAGGTTGGATTCCCCCTAATTAAAGTAATAAGATCTTCTCACATTCCTTTCATTTGTTTTTTAGGCATAGAGGCCTGACCATGCGGTCTGGGCGTCAGTTTTCTAGGCATGGTTCAAGTTTTAGGCCTTGAAGGAGAAGATGGTGTTGGTTTAATATGGATGTCAGTAGGCCTGAATACACCCTCAGAAGCCAGTGCCTGCACAGTGGCTCCGCACCCATCCAAGGTAGAGACATCCGCAAGTTCCACAGTTGAAGCATCTCGTGGCATACCGGACTCAGAATGGGTCTCAGTAGAGGCCTGCGAATCTGACATAGCGGGTATCAGGGGCTGCAAAAGCACCTCACTGAGTACAGGCAAACTGGGCAGCCTGTCTCTGTCTTTATCTTTGCGTTTCTTTGGAATGTTGGTAGTCGAATGGCTTACCGAAGACATATCAGGATAATTGAACCAAGCACTAAAATATTTAGAAGCACAAATATACAGACGACTGATAGTTCGTGGTTTAAATAAGGCACAAAACTGACGTCGTGCTCAGGGCCTAGGCAAGGAATACAGTAGGTTCATAGGTTCATACTAGGCTATCTGCCCGAGGGCATTTACAAGCCTAGCCATCGTTTTGTGGCTTACGCCACCCCTTTAGTATGGGGAACTAAACCCATTATTTTGCTGTGCCTCTGTCGAGCAGTAACACAGAGGTAATCCCTGGGGTATATCTGCGATCTCCCATCCATTGGTCAAGATTTCTCTTGAACAAGGCCAGCGAGGTGCTCTGCCTCACATGTACCGGGATTTTGTTCCACAGCATAGGGAGTCTTTGGGTGATGAATCTATCCCTCCAGCACGTCCTATTAATGGTCGTGTCAAGGTTTAAGTCTCCCGCCCTTGTGGCTCTGATGGATCTGGATTTTTTGAGGTGAAGCATATTCATCAAATCTGGGTTTGACATGGCCTTGTATGTTAGGCAAAGGTCACCTCTGAGCAAGCGGTGGCGACTGAGTAGAGCTGGAGTTCTTTCAGTCGGGCAGCATAGGACAGATTTTTGAGACCCTTTATCCTTTTGGTGAGGAACTTTTGTGGCCTCTCCAGCTGTTGCAAGTGTCGGGTCAGATACATTCCGAATGGGGCATTGTACTCAATCACTGGTCTGATGAGTGATGAGTAAAGGGAGACTATGACCTCCCTTGATCTAGATGAGAAACCCTTCATGATAAGGTGGGCAATGTAGAAGGTCTTCCTAACTACTTTAGCTACATGGGTGTCGAATGACAGACTACTATCAACCTGGGTCCCCAGGTCCCTGATAACTTCTTCTGCGCTCAGTGGATTGTCACCTATTTGGTAGCTAGGGGGAACCTTGTTTTTCCCGAAGGGTATGACTATGCATTTTTTGGCATTTAACTTTAGGCCGTGGCTCTGGCACCAGTTATCCGTTTCTGTGAGACCCTTCTGAAGGATATCTGTGTCAGATGTGTTTTCTACTATGGCGCCCAGTTTGCAGTCATCTGCAAACTTTGTCAGCCATAACCCTCCTGTGTTTGCTTGTACTTCTGAGAAGTAGATGCCAAACAAGAGTGGGCCCAGGACTGAGCCCTGTGGGACACCACTTGTGACAGGCTTTGAGTCTGACATGGCGCCAGCAACTCTGACCCTGTGGGTTCTGTCACTCAGCCAGTTTGCAACCCATCTTGTGATGTATGGGTTGACATTTAAGCTGATGAGTTTTTCAATGATACCCGAGTGGGGTATTGTATCGAAGGCCTTAGCCAGATCGAGGTAGGCTGTATGGACTGCCTTTCCCTCATCAATGGCTTTGGTGACTGTTTCGAAAAAGTCAACCAAATTTAAAAGGCATGATCTGCCTTTGACAAAGCCAAACTGGGTTGGATCCAAAGTCTGCAAATTCCTATGTCTTTATTTATGAGGTCCATTATGATCCTCTCCATGGCTTTGCAGATAAGGCTTGTCAAGCTAATGGGCGGTAATTTCCAGGGTCGGTGGAGGCACCGCCTTTGTGGAGTGGTACCACAGTTGCAGTGCGCCATTCCTGGAGTGCGTATCCAGAGGTAAGACTTTGATTAAACAGCTGTCCTAGCTGTGGGTTTAATTCCTCATTGAGTTCATGGAGCACACAGCCGGGGACACCATCAGGTCCCATGGATGCTGTGTTTTTTGCTTTGGAGAGAGCAGTTCTCACTTGGGCGCTGGAGATATTTGTTGGGCTGCAATCGTTTGGTATAGATATCTCTCCTTTGGGGAGGGGAGAAGTTTGCACTGAACCTGTCAGCCAGTATGTTGGCAATGTCTGTAGGATCAGTAATCTTCACATCATTTTGAACTAGCTCTGAGCATATTTGGGAGTTTCCTCCCAGGTTTCTAACATAGCTAAAGAAGGCCTTATGATTGTCTTTTGAGTCTTTAGCTATTTTTCTCTCAAAATTTGCTTTGGAAGATTTTATGAGAGCTCTTAGTTTTTTTACTTATAGTGATCAAGGGTGTCTTACCTTTTAAGGATTTTGCTCTATCTTGTAGTAGCTTCCTCCTTTTGTTGTAGAGTTTGTTTATGGCTGGGGTCCACCAGACTGGACGCTTGCCTTTGGTACAAAGAGTCTTTGTTTTGCTTGGGATTGCCTTATCCATGCAGTCCTGTAGGTGCTGGTAGAAGGCATTTGTAAGTGATTCAGCGGCTTGAGTACTGTTTTCCGCCGGCTCGGGGGCCTTAAAGGAGACCACACTAGTCTTTAGAAGTGTGAAGTCAGCTTTTGAGAAGTTCTTTACTGTGGTCTTTTTTATTTCAGGTGGGGTGGGATGAGGACCTCCAGCGAGATTAGTTTGTGGTCTGATCTCACCAGTGAGGGGTACACCTCCGGTGTTGAACATTGTGCTCCCATGTTCGTGATGATGAGATCAAGTATGTTGTCTCCTCTTGTGGGGATGGTGACTAGTTGTTCCATGGCATTTGAGTTTATGAATTCCAGGAACTTTTGGGCTAGGGTGTTTGGGCTTGAGTAGTGTTCCCAGTCTATATTAGGGTAATTGAAGTCACCTAGTATGATGGTGTTTGGTGATACATTTATCCCCTCTAGTGTTTTCAGGAAGGCCATGTGAGGTTCCTGAGTTTGTGAGGGTGGCCTGTAACATGCTACAATTTACAGAGCAGTCTTGCCTATGGTTAATTGCACCTGGATGGTCTCCGATGCATTGTGCGTTGCCACCAGTCTTGAGGTGTGGGTGTCCTTGATGAATATGGATACCCCTCCTCCTTTCTTGGTATTGTCCGGATTTTGGGGCCGGAACGTATGATATGAGGTAAAACCTGATAGCGCTGGGGTGCTCTCGGGAGCCTTGAACCAGGTTTCTGTCACAGCACAGACATCGATATTCTCCATACTGAGAAGGGCCTCGAGTGCGTGCATTTTGAGATTTAGACTTCTGGCATTGAGCAGCATTACCCTTAGTTTATTTCCTTTTTTGTGTTCTAGGGTGGTAGGTTTAGAATTTGAGCCTTGCCTAAAAAAGGCACTATGGGGGTGGCAAGAGCCTTTGCCAATATCCGGAATCCCAGGGTGACAGGTGCAAGCCGTCCCTTGAAGCAGCGTGGCTTGTCCAGCATGTCATCCCAGGCAGACAGACACTGGATCCCCTTTGAATGACACCAGTGTTTAAGCCAATTGTTAAAGCTGATCATCTTATCTCTGTATTGTGGCATCATTCTTGGTGAAGGTAGGATACTGCTCAAGGTCAGGGTCATACCTGCCTGGGCTACATAATCAGAGAGTTCCTCAATGTCTCTTTCATGTAGTCCAAGGAGGTACGTCTCAGGTCGTTTACACCAGCGTGGACAATGACTGAGTCATATTTGTACCTGCTGTTGAGAGACTTGAGTGCTTGCGTTATGTGGCGGATTCTAGCGCCCGACAGGCAGCTTACTGTGACCTTCTCCTTACTCAGTCTGGTGAGCGGGACGTCAGTGTGTCTGACTATGGAGTCACCAATGACTAGTGTGTCTGGCATTGTGTTTGGCCTTAAGGGCTGTGACTGTTTGACACTCTGACTGTGAGGTCTATGTGTTGCAGGTGTTGTGTTCTGAGGTGGTGGTTGTTTGGGTGTCTGCTTTGGTGGCCTCTGCTCTTTTGGTAAATTTTTGATCAGAGCCTCCGAGTATGTCTTTGTGTGTTTATGATTTGAGGTTGTAATGGTACTATGTGAGACTGGGTCTATAGTGTGTGTGGTAACCTTCTCCTCCTGACTGGTCTTGCCAGTCCTATGTTGAGAGAGCTCAGCCTCCAGTTTGGCCGTATAGTTGCATCTCTCGCATGTATTTGTGTTTTGTGGGAGGAGGAGAGGGTTGTCTGTGTACATGAGGCAATTGTAACATTGCCTCAATATTCCCAGGTTTACCAGCTGAGCAGGAGAGGACACTAGCAACTGATCCCTCGACATGCTAGAAGGAATAGACTAAAAAAAAAAGCTTTAAAAAAAAGATTCCGGGGGGACGTGGGTGACCGAGAAATGGGGGGTTGCCTTTTTGGGGTACTACCTATGACAAGAGTGCCGTATCAAGGTAATAAGTACTGTAGGAGCAAGTGCTACGTTTAACAGATAGAGAACAGTAGGAATGAAAATCTTTATGAGGTATTTGCTTTCCACAAGAAATGCAATGACTTACTTTTACTGACATCGGTTTAGAGCAATAAAACGTTTCCCCAACGGGGCACTTAGCTTTTAACTGAAGACTTCAGTTCTGAAACTCGAAAACGAAAATTTCAGGAGTCGGCCGACCGGCACTTGTGAACTGCTTCTACTTCAGGCACCGCACGGCAAGAAAGACTGATGTAATGACATCGGCTGCATGTTTTATATCCCTGACGACCTGATGTCATGGAAGAAGAGACAGCAGCCGACGTAGGACCCAAGACTTTGTTAATCAGGCCGACTGAGGGCTACTGCAAGCAGATAACCCAAATGTAATGACTGCAACAGCGAAACACGAAGAACATCTTAGAAATAAGGAAAAAAAAAAAAAGCAGGATAAAATAAATTTCAAGTCATAACATTCAAAACACATATCAAAAAACCCTCAAAAACTCTGGCCGGCTATAAACTCAATCCTTCACCCAGGAAAATCTAATATACCAACCCCAAACATCCACAACAATTCTGATAGCATCTACCATTGTTAACAAACATTTTACTGAACCTATAATTGCCCTTTCCGAATAGCAAACCCCTAGTCCTGATACCAAACCACCCAAGTCTACAACCACCAATGCCTCGTTCTTTCTCCCCAGTTCCTACAGCCACTATAAAAAAACTACTCCAAAAACTAAAACCTACTACACTTGCCGTAGATAACTTACCCAGTGAATACCTCAAAATTGCAGCTGAATCTATAGCCTTCCCAGTATCAATCCTTATAAACAGATCCATTCTCGAAAACAAGGTTCCTCAACTGTGGAAAATTTCCCATGTAATCCCACTTCACAAAGGGGGACCTTCCACAGAACTGACAAACTATCGGCCAATTGTTATTCTTTCACCTCTTTCTAAGCTACTTGAAAGGTGTATTCATCTCCAGGTCATGAAATTCTTACTAACAAATAACCTTCTCTCAAACACTCAGCATGGGTTTCGCCCATTACACAGAAGTACCACTAAAGCTATCTTATCCTTCACTAATACCGTAAACCATCACAGGAATAACAAAGTACAGTTTTGTACCTACCATAAATGTAGATGTCCGATAGATATGCAACTGCAGTCCTGACATATGGGTTGTCCTGCCTCAGGCAGCCCTTCGGTCGGCCGGATTTCAAAGTCTGGATCCGGCGTCGGCTGATGTTGCCTCTTCCCCGACATCAGAGCGGCTGGGGTATAAAAGCATCAGCCGACGCCATCTTCTTCAGTGTTTCTTGCCCCAGATGCCAGGTGCCCTCCAAGGAAGGCTAAATTTAGAGAATGGATAAAATAGCCAGACATGCACAACAGTAATAAACAGATACACCATAACAGATATCCCCAGCTAATTAGTAAAAGGGGGAGTGGACCCAAAAAAGAGAATTACAGAGGAGTAGGAGGGAGGGAAAACCTGACTTCAGTTGCATATCTATCGGACATCTACATTTATGGTAGGTACAAAACTGTACTATGTCCTTCAAGAATGCAACTGCAGTCCTGACATATGGGTTGAATACCACAGCCAAGCTGGGGGTGGTAAGATCTAAGATAAGGATGGTGTAGCTAAAATGCCCTGCAGGACTGCAGAAGCAAAGCCTGCTCGGGATCTGGAATATAAAGGCAGGTTGTAATGTTTGGAAAATGTATGCACGGAGCTCCATGTAGCAGCTTCTAGAATGTCCTCTGTAGCCACCCCTCTTAGAAAGGCTGTGGAGGTGGCTGTAGCTCTGGTGGAGTGTGGCCTGATATTGGCTGGCACACCTTTTCCATGGAAAGAGTAGCAGAATCTGATGCAGTTTCCAATCCATTTTGAAATTGTTTGTTTGGAAATTGCCTATCCTTGTGCTCCAGCAGCGTAAGCCACAAATAGTTGGTCAGACTTTCTGTTGGCCTTTGTTCTGTCCAAGTAGTAGCGAAATTGTCTGTGTATGTCCAAAGTGTGCAGAAGCTTCTCTCCTTTATTTTGAGGATTGGGAAAGAAAGTAGGCAGGTGAATTGGTTGATTTAGAGAAACCCTGGATATCATTTTTGGCATGAATGAAGGATTGGTTCTTAAAGAGACTCTGTCCTGATGGAAAATGAGAAATGGAGGTACTGCCATGAGGGCCTGTATCTCCGAGACTCTTCTTGCTGAAGTAATTGCCAACAGGAAGACTGTTTTCCAGGAGAGAAATTGCAATTCTGAAGATGCTGCTGGCTCAAAAGGAGGAAGAGTTAATTTTTCCAAGACGAAGTTGAGGTCCCATGCAGGAACTGGTGGTTTTCTTGGAGGTTTGATATTCTTTATCCCTCTTAGAAACTGTCTTAGCAAAGGATGTGAAAACACAGGTGGATCACAGTTGTATTTTGCTGAAATTGCTGAAGTGTGTATTTTTATGGAAGAATATGAAAGGCCATTGTGAAGCATTTCTGCCAAGTATTCTAGTATCTGTGGGATGCTCATTACTGATGCATCCTGACCCTTGTTGGCATTCC
The DNA here is from genome assembly GCF_019279795.1 of Protopterus annectens. Classification (NCBI taxonomy): domain Eukaryota; kingdom Metazoa; phylum Chordata; order Ceratodontiformes; family Protopteridae; genus Protopterus; species Protopterus annectens. The sequence continues at coordinate 1,196,468,012 of NC_056735.1, forward strand.
AGATGTTGAATCTCTTCCATTTGGCTGAATAAGTTTTTCTGGTGGAAGGTCTGCGTGCTTCCAGTAAGATCTCTTGAACTTTTTTGGAGAGAAAGATATGGGGAGAAGTCATGGGACCCTCCAAGTTGTCAGTTGCAATGTTTGCAGGTTGGGATGAACAGTCCTGTAATTGTGCTGAGATATAAGCAGAGGCCATTGAGGCAGGGGCCACGGCTTGGTGCAAGTTATGCTCCTTAGTAATGGATACCAGTGCTGTCTTGGCCAGTCTGGAGCTATCAAAATGCCTTTCGGTTGTTCTGCTTTGATCTTCAGTAACACCTTGGTCATTAATGGTAGAGGTGGGAATGCATAGATTGTTAGAGAATTCCAGCTGAAGGAGAGAGCATCCATTCTCCAGGCTTGAGGATGGTGTGTCCTTGAGCAGAACTTCTTCAGATGATGATTGAGGTGTGAGGCAAAGAGATCTATGTCCGGCCTTCCTCATGCATGAGTTATTTGTGAAAAAATGTCTGGATTCAACATCCATTAGTGCGGGTCCATAATGTTTCTGCTTAGACTGTCCGCCAGAATATTGTCCTTGCCTGGAACAAACTGGGATTGCAACTGTATGTTCAGTTTCAGGGACTTTTCCCAAAGAGTCATTGTTAGTCTGCAGAGGGGGTAAGAATGGGTGCCTCCCTGTTTGTTTATGTACCACATAACAGTGGTGTCGTCTGTCTTTATTAGCAGATGACCTTGCTGAAGAAATTTTCCGAAGGCCTCGATTGCATGAATCACTGCCAACATCTCTTTTTGACTGATGTGCAGATGTAATTCCCGGGGTGACCATTGACCTTGAATGCATCTGCCCTCCATGTGCGCCCCCCATCCATGATCTGAGGCGTCTGTTGTAATGGTTTGGCTTGCTTGAGGTTTGTTGAAAGACATGCCTTTGTTTAGCTGGCTTGCTTGTGCCCACCACAAAAATTCCTTTTGTAGACATGGAATGAGTGGAATAATTGCTTCTAAGTTGTGGCTGTGTTGAGACCATAAACTTTTTAGGTACCATTGTAGTTTTCTCATGTGTAGTCTTGCCAGTGGGATCAGAAGAATGCAAGATGCCATGAAACCCAGGGCCTGCAGGATTTTCCTTGCAGTCATCTGGGTGTGCTTTGCTAGGCTTTTGAAGTAATCTGGTAATTGTTCTTGTTTTTCTTCTGTGAGGAAAGCCATTTGTGAGTTTGTGTCCAGTTTGGCTCCTAGAAAAATTATTTGTTGGGATGGCAGTAGTCTTGATTTTTGAATGTTGACTGTGTATCCCAAAGCCTGTAGTAAGTGAATGACATAGTCCAAGTTTCTTATCAAGGCTTGCTTGCTGTCCGCTTGTATAAGGCAGTCGTCCAGGTAAGGGTATATTTGTATCCGCTGAAGTCTGCAATGTGCAATTACTGATGCCAGGCATTTCGTGAATACTCTGGGCGCAGTACATAAGCCAAAAGGCAATGCTGAGAATTGATAATGCTCTGACCCTGCAAGAAATCTGAGGTATCTTCTGCAGCTGTGTCTGATTGGGACATGCAGGTATGCCTCCTTGAGGTCCAGAGTAACCAGCCAAGACCCCTTGCCCAGCATGGGAAGAAGTTGCTGTAACATCAGCATTTTGAATTTGGCACAATGAGAAAAGTGTTTAGCGCGGACAAGTGCAGTATAGGTCTCCATTGCTTTTCTTTTCTTGGAACAAGGAACAGTCTTGAGTAGAATCCCTGGCCTTGTTCCTGAGGAGGAACCTTTTCTATTGCTTTGATTTGTAGCAGCTTTGAAACTCGTATGAGTGCCTCTGCCCTTTGATTTTGCGGCCGGTTTGGCATGCCTTGTCTTGTTGGTAAGGTATGGAAGTGGAACCTGTAACCTTTGTCTATTATGTCCAAAATCCATTTGTCCTTTGTAAAAACGTGTCAATTATTTGAAAATAAAGATAATTTTCCGCCTAAAGGTGCTTCTCTTTGAGCCTTGGTCGGCGGTGTCAAAGTCAAGTCATTGTGATTGTCCCTGTGGAGCAGTAGAAGTCCCTGCACCACTTCTCTGATTAGTAGGTTGCCATTGGCGGCCCCTGTACGAGCCTCGGTATTGCCCTCTACCTCGAGCACGCCTGTTTTTTCCCCTTTGGAACTTGTCAGTGTCTGGAAAGGACCAATTCTTCGAAGGCCAATTCCGGCTGAACCTTGGTGGCTGAACCTGGAGGAAATCTTTGACTGTTTGTACTGATTTAGCCTTTTCCTCAATTGATTTCAACACACCCTGTGCATTATCACCAAATAGCTTGTGTTTTTCCAGAGGTGCATCTAGAAGCTTTACTTTAACATGATCTGGCAATGCCTGTTCTTTCAACCAAGCATGTCTACGTATGACGGCCCCTGTCATAGCTGCCCTACATGAAGCTTCCAATGCATCATAACCACACTGAAGAAAATGATTGCTAACCTGCTGAGTATTATGAACCAAATCATGCAAGGCCATTCTATCTAAAGGCTCAGGAGAGGCTAACTTTTTCTGCAAATCATTCATCAAGAAATCCTGATACTGAAACATATGAAAAAGACAGTTAAGTGCCCTCATGGCAAGGGCGGTTGAGGTATAAACTTTTTTACCCCACCTCTCCAGGGACCTAGATTCCCTGTCTGCGGGCAAAGGATTTTTGGCCGTGGAAGTGGCCACTCCTTTGGGCCCCTGAGAAATAGTTTCTAGATCAACAGAGTGGGCCTTAAAGAGATGTTTATGAGTTTCAGGAACCCTGTAATATCTGTCTGGCTTGACAGGAGCAGGAGGGAGAGAATCAGGAGAAGTACTGGAGTCTGAGTACACATCATCCAATACATCTAACACTGGGGGTATAGCTAAAGGCCTGTGCTGGGGTAACTTAAGGAAAGTCCGAAGCCTTTTCCTGGAGTCGGAGAAATCCTGGCCCTGCCACTGAAAATGCTCTCTCATGGAGTGGAGAATTTCCCCGAAAGAAATATCCTCAGGAGGAGAGGCAGAGGGAATGGATTCATCAGCATCAGAATCCTCGTAGGCCGGGAAGGTTTCTTCCTGGGAATCTGAATGGCCTGACTCATCAGAGGCAAGGGTATCTGCCTGCTCAACCCTAGGCCTTTTGTCTGAAGGCGGCTGAGAACCTCTGTCTGGATGAGCCTGAGAGCCCCTGATTAAAGAAATTAGATCTGCAGCTAAAGTCATGATCTGTTTTTCCGAAGTGGGACCCTGTGAAAAAGATTTAGGAGGGTGAGACTTAGCCTGGCTGGCAGCCTTAGCATGTGTGTAGGCCTTGATGGACATAGGCACAGGAGGCCTAGCTGCCCCACGTGCTGGAGTAACTTTGTCCACCGGTATGGTGTCAGGCAAATCTTGGGCTTCGGTTTCAGGAGGAAAATCAACAACCGGCACCAGGGTAGCCTCCGGGACCGAAGTGTGCAGTAAAGTGGTGTCGTCGGCCTGGAGCGGTTGAATTACCGCCTCCGAAGAGACCGATGCACTCGCGGTAGGCTTTAGCGTGGTGTTGGTTGAATTCGCGGGCCGTGAATGTCGGTCCCGGTCCTTCCGTTTTTTGGAAATATGTGCTGTCGGTTGTTCCGACGGCATGATATAGGAGTAATTTTCCCCAAAAAAGTCTACAGCAAATTCTGCCCGGCGCCTAAGTGTGCGCTTATTGAAGCAAGCAAAGGCCGAGACGTCATGGTCTGGGCCGAGGCAGGGAAGGCAATAAGAATGGAAGTCCTTATGAGGTATTTGTTTACCACAAGACAAGCAATTATTAACTTTTGCAGTTTTATCTGACATCGGCTGATGCAAGAAAAGGTTCCCCAATGGGGTACTTAGCTTTTTGATGACTTCGGTATCTGAAAACACAGGAGCTGGCCGAACGGCACTTGCGAACTGCTTCTGCTTCGGGCACCATGCGGCAAGAAAGACTGAAGAAGATGGCGTCAGCTGATGCTTTTATACCCCAGCCGCTCTGACGTCGGGGAAGAGGCGACATCAGCCGACGCCGGACCCAGACTTTGGAATCCGGCCGACCGAAGGGCTGCCTGAGGCAAGACAACCCATATATCAGGACTGCAGTTGCATTCTTGAAGGACATCTTTGTATCTGCCATCTTTCTAGACCTATCAAAAGCAGCTGATATGGTCTCCCATTCCAAACTAATAGATGTGCTAACTGAACTATCATTCTCACCATCTGCCACAACATGGTTTCATAACTATTTATTTGGCTTTCAACAATCTGTTCTATGGCAGGGCGACCTATCTCCACACATTGCTTTATCCATTGGTGTCCCCCAAGGATCTATCCTGGGCCCTCTCCTTTTTTCCCTCTTTACTAATAATCTACACACAGCTACTCCACATGGTGCTATACAGTATGCAGATGATTCAACACTTATCTGTGCTGCCACTTCTCTAACAGCTCTTCATTCTCAAACACAGAAACCTTTCACTTCTGTTGAAACATGGTTAGCCAATGCCCATCTAATCCTGAACCCAAATAAAACTAAATTATTACTCTTCCAACCTAACAAGACATCTATCTCATGCCAAGCATTTAACATAATAGCCAATGACAATACTGTTATCTCCCCGACAACCCATACAAAGCTTCTTGGAGTGGAAATAGACAATAACCTAAATTTTGATTTGGATGTCACCCTAACTATAAAAAAATTTAAGTCCAAAAGAAACTTGGAAGTCTATATAGGCACAAAAGGTTCCTGACCACAATGGCCAAAATTACATTAACACAAACCCATCTTCTCTCCACTCTACTATAAGCCTCTCCAATTTTAACTAATCTAAGGAAAACTGACTTATCCAAGCTAGAAGCATGTTATAATAAAACTGCTAATTTTGCATCTGACTGCCCAAATAGAACACATCATTGTACAGCTTTAAGAATACTAGACTGGCTTGAGTTTTCCAACTTTTTTACAACAAACTCTCTAACTCACAAAAATGTAACACAATCAACCAGAACCCCTGCACTGCAAAATCTCATCCGATCTTACAGTTCCAGCAGACCACTTCGCTCTAACAATAAGAACTTACTCACACTCAAAAAAAGGCCAACACTGCAGGAGAATCTTGATTTTCCAACTATACATCTCGTATATGGAACTCCCTTCCTAAATCCATTCTCTCACTCATCCACTAACCACTTTAAACCATCACGTCAAGCTCATCTAAAAATAAGTATCTAGGTTCCTATACTAATCCTTCATGAATGCTCTGATACATCACACTACACCCCAATCATATCTAACTTCTTCCTCTGTGTTTAATCCTGTATTCCTACCGACCTGTCTTAACCTTATATCGTGACATAAGTCATACTTTACAAGTAGTACTCGCTATGTTTACAGTCTAAGGTTTGTTGTCAAGATGTAACAAATTTGTATTTTCTTACGTATACATTTTGTTTACTTTATACTTTATTGATTATTATAATGTGTGCATTAAAATTTACTATTGCTCATGGAGCTTTTCTTCCTGGGCCTCCCGTGAAAAAGGAGCTGTGTCCAGTCGGACTTTCCCGGTAAACACATGTTAAATAAATAAATAAAATAAATAAATAATGCGTGCAAAGCAGGACACACTCCATTAGTAAGCAATACTGCAACAGAGATCTAATAAACATCTACTGAATCTTCCTTGTATACAGTCTGACAAAAGGAAGCATCAAGAACAATTGATGCCATATAGCCTAGAATTCTGAAAAATTCTCTCGCTATGGAAATGGACAAGTGAGCCAGATTTAATCAACTGCAGATGGTAAAATGACCTGAGGGAATCTCAGAAATATTAACCTGAGAGAGGGAACTAGACAAGGTTTCTTCAGGTTTAGTTTGAAAACTTTTAGTTATGTACTTACCATAACTTTAGATGTATGGGATCCATCTCGCCTACATTCTCTACAGATGGGTTCGGAGCCGATCCTCGGCTCCGACTCGGCCGCTATACAATAGAACGCAGTCTCTTATTAGCTGAGTTACCTCGTATCTCAGGATGCACCACTACTGCTTCCCCAGATCTTGTTTGTCCACACACATGCACATACACATATACTGTTATAACATTGCCAGGTGTTTCAAGAGAGGAAGAAGTTTAATTCGGATCGTCCGGTCTCTTCTGGCCTACAAGGCAGGGGGAAGGAGGGTGGGTTATTAGGAATGTAGGCGAGATAGATCCCATACATCTAAAGTTATGGAAAGTACATAACTAAAAGATGTAATGTAATCCTATCTCGCCTACATTCTCTACAGATGGGACAGCGTCCCTAGCACCTAATTCCTGGGTGGCTCACTGGAAAACGCTCCTGAGAACCGTGGAACCGAAGGAAGCTTGACCCCTAGATGCCACATCCAATTTGTAGTGAGAAATAAAGGTGTGTAGAGAAGACTACATGGCAGCCGCACAAATGTCACTAATAGAGAGCTTGGAATGAAAGGCTGCCGAAGTGGCCATAGCCCTGGTAGAATGAGCTTTCACTGGAACTGTAAGCTCCTTATTTGAAATGAGATAAATATGACTGATACAGTCTCTGATCCACTTGGCAATAGTGACTTTTGTGACGGCTTTGCCCAATTTACTAACCGAAAAGGACACAAACAGTTGATCTGATTTTCGTGCTTGGTGTGTCCTGTCCAAATAGAAACGCAATTGTCTATGCACGTCTAAGCTGTGAAAGGTATACTCAGCTCTGTTTGAATACTTAGGGAAAAAGACCGGTAATTCCAGTGATTGTTGCAAACAAAAGTTAGAACAAACCTTTGGTATAAAGGATGGGTTTGGTCTAAGAGATACTCTATCCTTGTGAAACACCAGGTATGGTGGTTTGACACATAGGGCTTGAAGTTCTGAAACTCGCCTTGCTGATGTAATAGCAACTAGAAGAGCAGTCTTCCAAGAAAGAAATTTTAAGTCACAGGTTGCTGCCGGCTCAACGGGAGATGAGGTTAATGCACCTAACACCACGTTAAGGTCCCACGGTGGTGCAGGATGAGATATAGGGGGCCGTAGAAGCCAAGCTCCTTTAATGAAAGCTTTGCACAACTTGTTGCTCATTAAGGGTGGTTCTACGCTCTCGTGAAAATTGGAGATAGCAGCCAATTGAACTTTGATGGTAGATACTGAACAACCTTGGTTGAACAGTGAAGCTAAAAACTTCAGAACCTCTGACACCGAGGCTGTCATAGGGTCTAATCCTCGGAGTTGGGCCCAAATAGCAAACCTCTTTCATTTATTGCTATACATCTTTTTAGTAGAAGTCTTGTGGGCCGAGGACAAAATATGCATGACTTCAGGGTCGAAAGAATGGCTCCTGACTATGGTCGGAATAGGAGTAGCCAAGCTGCTAACTTCAATGAGTGGAGGGACTGATGGAGCTGTCCTGACTGATGCGTCAAGAGGTCTGGAACTTGGTCCAGGAACCAGGGACCCTCCAATGCATATTTGCAAAGAAAGGGGAACCAGACTTGACGAGGCCAGTATGGGGCGATTAGGATCATTTTGCTTTCCAAGCGAATCGCCTTCAGAATCACCTTGGGGAGAAGGGGAACCGGTGGAAAAGCGTATAGCAGGCCGGGGGGCCAAGCTTGGACTAGAGCATCCTTGGGGATCTCCCCCGGAACTGGGGTGAGAGAGAAGAACTGCTGGCATTTCGCGTTGAGGGGAGTTGCGAAAAGATCGCAACATGGAGCTCCCCCATCTCGTGAAAATCTGTGTTACTACTCTGTTGTTCAAGGACCACTCGTGAGGGGAGAGAATAGTTCTGCTCAGTCTGTCGGCTATCACATTGGATCTCCCGGAATGTGTGTTGCCACTAGGAAACGTTTGGTAGCAATCGCAAAATCCCATACCTTCATGGCCTCTCTGCAAAGGGGGTAAGACCTGGTCCCTCCTTGCTTGTTCAAGTACCAGACTACCGACATGTTCTCGGACTGAATGGCAATCGTACCCTGGGGGAAGTGATCGTGCAGTGCTTGCAACGTTAAAAGCACCGGCCTCATTTCCAGGATATTGATGTGGAGAAGACTCTCGTCGGTGTGCCACATGCCTTGGACCGACCTGTCCAGATAATGTCCCCCCCACCCTGTCTGGGTGGCGTCCGTAGTCAACGTGGCCAAGGGGGATGGGGGAACGAAGGGTCGCCCCTGATCCAGGTTGGAGGAAAGAAGCCACCAACGAAGATCCTGTTTGCACGTCTCTGTGATCAATATGTGGTGACTGAGGGGAAGGTCTTGATAAGACCACTGGACTGATAGGAGCCACTGGAGTATCCTCATATGCAACCTTGCCAAGGGGACCAGAAGAATGGTGGCTGACATGGAACCCAACAGTTGCAGGACCATTCTCGCTGGAGCGCGATGTCTGAGGAGTAACGCCCGAACCTGAGACTGCAGCGTTGCTATCCTTTCTGCAGGAAGATAGACTCGCATCTGCCTTGAGTCTATTTCTGCACCAATAAACAGAATACGCTGCGATGGCAGCAATACGGATTTTGTCCAACTGAAGGTGATTCCTAAGGAGTTGCCTAGAGAGATGGTGGCTGCTAGAGTTTTTAAGAGTAGATGCCTGGAGGTGGCAGTTAGGAGCCAGTCGTCTAGGTATGGAAACACCTGGAATCCTAGACTTCTCAGGTGAGCAGTCACCACCGCCAAACAGGGAGGGAGATTTCACTACCACTGCAATTTCCCTCGGAGCCGATGGGGACTTCGGCACCGAAGGGGAAGAGTCTGAGCGGGCAACCCTCATCAGCTCCGAAGGCAGTGGAGCCGATGGAGATGACTCACCTCTCGACGCCCGAGCTCTTGGCTCCGAAGCCAGAGGAGTCGAGGCTGGAGACATCGAGGCAGACCGTTCCGCCCTCGGCTCCGAAGTCCGTGGAGCCGACGGAGAAGCCTGCCGTGACCTTTTAGCTGCCGGATCCGACGGGCTGGTCGGAGCCGAAGATTTTTTCTTCCTCGAAGGAGAAGAAAAAGAAGATAGGGCTTCCTCAAAGGAAGGGGTAATAAGCCCTTTCAAAATTAACTTATTTTTCCTCTCTTGGAGCACGCGAGAGGAAAAAGCGTGGCAAACGCTACAGGATTCCTGGAGGTGCTTCGGGCCCAAACAGTAGACACATAAAGAATAGTCGTCCGTAATGGACATTTTATAATTGCATTTGGAACATTTTTTAAACCCTGATGGCCTATGTTCCTTCGACATGGTATCTAATTCAACACCAACTTCAAGGACTTCAAAAAAAAGAAACTAGACAAACGACAGCCTAGACTCTAAGTAAAACGCCTAAGCTAGGGCAAGGTCCCTCTAACTTAAACGGGATCACTTACCACCAAAAAAAATACACTTTTACCACAAAAAATTCCAAATACACAGTCACACAATAACAAGTAGCTGTTAAAACAGCTTTTGGGTAAGTTTTAGCACAAAATTTGACAGAAAATAATTCACTAAGAGGCATTTAGCTCAGCCAAGTCCGAGACCACGTCTATGCTTCAGAAGCGGCAAACGAGATCTGGGGAAGCAGTAGTGGTGCATCCTGGGATACGAGGTAACTCAGCCAATAAGAGACTGCGTTCTATTGTATAGCGGCCGAGTCGGAGCCGAGGATTGGCTCCGAACCCATCTGTAGAGAATGTAGGCGAGATAGGATCACATTACATCTAGTTTTTGAAATAGGTTTATGGTGAAAAGGAATGCCTAGGTGTCTTGAGCTGAATTTAAGATTAGGGTTTCATCCAAGAGCGGTGGTGGTGCTGCGGTACAGTTGTCGCCTCACAGTTGGACGTTGCCCGTTTGGTTCTCAGTTAGAGCGTCTTCTGTGTAGCGACATGTGTGAATGGGTGTTCCTTCATTGAAGGTTGTGCGTTAGGCCCGGCAAGCCAGTACGTAAAAATCTACTGCCAATCATTAGCAGACCGGAGTACCGCTGTGGCGACCCTTAACCGGGAAAAGCCGAAAGACACAAACAAGGGTTTCATCCAGGAAAGGATGAATCTGCATTACCTGAAGTCTGCAGAAGGCAACTTCCGGAACTAGACATTTAAGAAATACCCATGGAGCACTGGGAAGTCCAAAGGTTAAGGAAGTAAATTGAAAAAGTAATCCAGACACAAAAAACTGTAAAAAATACCTCATATCTTTGCAATTTAATGGCATGCATCTTTGAAATCTATGTTACTAAGAAGAGCTGTGACGGAAGAAGAGGAAACAGACTGTTGGGGTTAATATTTTGAACTTTGGAATTTATAAAGTAATTGAGAATTGAAAGTCCCAATACTGGTCTTCACATGTACCTTCTTTCTCGAGCACTACAAAAATCCTGGATTAAAAATCCCTTAACTTGCTGGAAACAGGTGCTGTAACACCTTGTGCTGGCATTTCAGAAAAACCGAGGAACCAACTGTATTTGATTTTTTTGGAAGGAGGGAATTTTTGAGTTTGGTAGAATGGACTCCAACTGCTATTTGTAGCCCCACTTGACTAGATTTCAGAAAAGACAGGGAAAGAGAGAGAAAGCATGCTGTTATATGTAGGATTAGCCAAAGTGGGGAGAAGAGGGAGGGGAGAGAGTGTTTTGACAGTCATGCACTCTTTTAAACTAGAAGACCTCTAGGGGCAATTTTCCTTTTTCTTGGAGTGCCCTTGCAATCACTTTTTATATTGTTGTTTTCCTTACTTTTGCTGCCCTGGCTTAAAAGGTTTCCTAAAGGACCAGGACTAGTGGGAAATAGCTTCTGCTACACCTGGAGACTGGTGAGAGCAAAAATTATTTTGCTCCCTGCAATTACTTGCCACTTTCTTCTAAACATTAGTACCTCAGCAAAGTAGCAAAAAGGATATATTTTTCTAAGGAGGCAATGTGGACCTGAGATTTAACATCCTCGTGGAGACTCTGTAACCTAAGCCAGGAATATCTTTGCACTACCTAACCTGTGGCTGCAGCTTTAGAAACTGGATAACCTTAAAAAGTGTCCCTAAGATGAAGTTATGTTTTATAAAATGAAATAAAGATAAAAGCATATTAGTTAGGGAATATTTTGAATCTGACACAGGTTGGTTAGACATTATTTATTGCATGCTTGAAAACAGAGGAAGGAGGCATTTGCTTTCACAATTTATACCTCTGAAGGCCAGCGATAAGTACAGACCTTACTATATCCATCAAACACTCTGATATCCTGACTGACAATGTGGTTGGAAGAAGTAAATTAATTGGAAGCTCTACCCTTATCCATGCAGATGAATGCAGGATCAGCCAGAGGATTTCTGATGAGGTATTTGTGGGACTTAGGCACCTTAATACAATGCAGAAAGCATCTTAGAAAGCTGCAATAAAATACAGTTGTGTAACTAAACTTGCCATAACAGTAGATGTTCAAATGATCAATGCTGAAGTAGCCTAAACTATACGGGTTATATCCTGCATAGGATAAAACAGCCAGCCAGTTTCCAAAACCTCAAGAGTACCTTCCATATGCCCAAACCATTAGTCAGTTCAAGCTGAGGTGACAAAGTCAGATTTGAGTGCCAAGTCCTTCAGAACACTGATGCGAATAGACAGAGGGAGCCTAAAGCTCTGTGATAATGCTAGGAAAAGAAAAAAAAATACATTTCTACAGCCAAGCAAAAAAATATTGAAAGAAAAGGGTGGAGAGATGAAGCTAGAGAGCAGCTGCTGCAGCAGCCATCAAACATCTACTGCTATGGTAAGTTTACTTGCACAGCTGTACTGTGTTCATCATGATCAGTGCTGCAGCAGCCTAAGCATTGTAGGTAGACAACTATAGCTTAAAAGAACAGAGAAGGAAACAGTAGGGTCCAGGAGTCTCTGGAGACTGGTCTTAACAAAACCTGCCCTAGACCTGCAGAACCTGCCCTAGACCTGCAGAAGGAATCTACTTTAAAGTGCTTTGTAAACGTATGCAGAGTGTACAAAGTTGCTGCTACTACAATCCTTCTACAATCCAACCCTTTCCAAAAAGCCACAGATAAAGCCAAGGACCTGGTAGAGTTACCCTTGACCCTGCCTGGAACAGTTTTGTTGTGGTGGAAACAGAAGGTAATGGCCTGACAACAATTTTAAAATACTTGGTTTTAACAAATGGTGTATTTTCTTACTTTCACAAGAAATAAACTGATCAAAAGTTCTGAAAGATTTTATGTCAACTTAGTAACAGAGTTGTCTGTGGACATTAAAGGTGTGAGGTATCCTTTCTCCCTCAAATTTAGGTTCTGGAAAGAAGACTGGGAGATGGATAGATTGGTTTAAGATAAATTCAAATACCATTAGAGTCATAACAGGATTAATTCCTAAAAAAAATCCTATCTTTGTGGAAAATGAGACTAGGTTAATCCACATCACTTGCAACTCAGATACTCTCCTTGTAGAAGTCAGAGCAATGAGTAAGGCTGTTTTCAATGTTATGAACCTCAAGTCAACCGATGACCTGGTTCAAATGGATCAAGCGTTAATTTTTGTAATACAAAATTAAGATTTCAAGGAGGAGCTACTGGTTTTGAGGAAAGTTTCTTATACAGAACCCCTTTCCAAACACTGACATGAGACTGCATTGAAAGACAGGGAACCAAAAGCAGACAATGCTGAAGTGGCAGACACATGAATCTTGATAAGACAGGCCACAGGATAGTAACTCATACAAATATTATAAAACCAGAGAACTACCACCCCTCAATGGGCGCTGGTTATGTTGGTGGTACCAACTATAAAACATTTTCCATTTGCTAATATATGACTTTCTAGTAGCATGCTTTCTGGTTTCAATTAGTACCTGTTGTGTGCCCTCAGCAAACAGGTGATTAAAGGAAATTGAAATCCTACCACCCAGGCAGTCCACTGAAGTTGATTGGGGTGGGGGTGTATCAAACATCCCGGATCTTGTTTGAGTAGATCCATTTTGTGAGGAAGTTTGTGGTAACTACCCCTAGCCATTTCCTAAGGAAAGGAGACCCACTGTTGCCTAGGCCAGAAAGGGAGTCAGCACAATGACCTTGGGTGATTCCTTCTGAATCTTTAGAAGTACCTTGGATATCATATCAGTGGAAAGAGTATAAAAGCATACAGGAACATTCCTGTCTAAGAATAAAAAAAAAAAAAAAAAAAAAAAAAAAAAAAAAAAAAAAGAACCAGTCTTCCATGCTTTCTTGCATGGAGTCCTGGGATCAGAATTTTGCTACCTAGTTACTTAGGCAGGTGGCAAAGAGGTCTACTAGAGCAACTCCTCACATAAGATCAAATATTGGAATAACCCCCCTCCCCCGATCTAGTTTGCACACGAGGGTAGGCCCTTTCCTGCTCAGCATGTCTGCCACACAATATTGCTCTAAAGAAATGAAGGATGCTTGTAGCGTGTGATTGTGCTGTGATGCTACATCCTAAGCTAACATGGCTAGTCTCCAAAACTTGGCTCCCTCCTGCTTGTAGATGTGCTACATAACTGTGGTATTGTCTGAAACAACTTCAAGAGGTCCTGGGTACCAAAGATTATTTAGATAGTCAAGTGCCTTTATCAGGGCAAGCATCTCTTTTATACTGATGTGCTTGCACTTGTCCTAAATGTTCCAAACACCTTGCACTATTATCCCTCCTGAAACTGCTCTCCAAATAAAGTCAGATGGGTCTGTGATGACTGACTACTTTGGAACAGGGAGGGAGGGAGAAGAGGAGGCCAGCATTTAGGAATAATTACGGTCTCAAAGTAATTTCTCTGACAAAGCCCAGCACTGAGATTTGAAATGACAAGGGCTTTTGATGCAAGGACCAGAGAAACTTCAGAAACCATTGCATCTTTCTCATGTGGAGTTTTGCCAGGGCTATCAGGCAAATGATAGATGCCAAGAGACCCAAAATCCTGAGGTATTTCCTCATAGTGACCGAAGACTAAGTGGAAAACAACAGAAATAGAGCTTGACATAGATCTATTTTTTCATATGGAAGAAAGGCTCTTTGAATGGAGATGTCCAGCTAGTAACCCATGAACACAATGCCGTGTGAAAGTGTCAAAAAGGACTTTTGAATGTCCTCTTGGAATCCCAGCTTGTGTAAGTGATCTATCACCCAACTAAGAGATTCCTGACACTTTGAAAAAGTCTCTGCAAAGATAAGCAAGTCATCTAAATATGGAAAAAAGAAAAAGAATACCTTGTAGCCAATGAGCTATAAATGGAATTAGACACTTCTTGAACATTTTGGTGAAATGAATACTCCAAAGGCAGTGAAAATGTGATCTAGACAAAACCTTAAGAAATGCCTGAAGTTTGGATGAAAAGGAACGTGATGACAAGCATCTTTTAAAAGCAGTGTCACCAGGAAACTTGAATGGGAAAAAAAGAGGTAATGGTTTGTGAAGTCACATCCTTTTGAAATTATGTACAACTACAGACAAGTCTAAGAAAGACAGATCCAAAACTGGTCTCCATGCATCATCTTTCTTTGGCAATAAAAACAAACATTCTTTAATAAAACCCTTTTCCCACCTGGGAAGAAGGAACCAGTTCTATCGGGTCTATATTATATCACTGAACACTTAAAAAAGCGAACGCTGATTGATCGACCTAATTTAAGCGAAAGCTTACAATCTCGAAGTGTCAAATCAGCGATTTTTTTCCCAGGGAAAAAAATCACTGATCCAAAACACATACACACAACACAAGCACACCAAACAAACAGAAATCCACACACATACACCTAAAATCTGATACCTAACTCTACACTAAACTATGCACACACCACTAACTACCCACTTACCTTAACCCAAACCCTAATCCTAAGGTCCATCACTATCGCACACTCACCTCACCGCTCCCTAACCCTAACTCACTTAAATCCGCCCTAACCCTCATGTCCACTCAATCACACACACACCTAACCCGAGCCCTAACCCTAACTCACCTAAATCACCCTAACACTCCCATCCACACAATCGCACACACAATCGCACGCTTACCTGAATCTGACGTTAACTTTCCATCATAACACTGAAAATACCGAAGTAACAGAAGCGGACAACCAAATTCTTTCCCTAGGAAAACATTTGAGTTTTTACCGCTTCGATATTTTGCAGTTTCACGAAAATAAGTTTGATCAATCAGCGTTCGCTTTTTTAAGCATTCGAGGATATAATATAGACCCGTTCTATCTCGCCCTGGAAAAGCATGCAATGAAGGACAGGTGGAAATAAGGCAGAAGACTGGTCTTGTGAATGAGGAATAGCCCCCCTGGCAAGAAAGATTATCCTCTTAACATCTACAATCCCTTCAGAACCCATATGACCAACTGTTGCTAAAGAGAAAGGTGGAGATTTGGAATGCCAGGCTGGGAGAAGGGAACAATGTGCATTAAAAAATAAATAAATCAAACTGACTGATTGGACTGTTCTTTGTTTTGGTGTTCCTGGATTCTTTCTGGAGCACCCTTGCCTTTTTGCTAAAATTGGATGAGGGATTAGAGGATTACAGAATCCCTTAGAAATTTTGAAAAAGGCCAGCAGGAAAATATCAACAGACTCTCTGGTGTAACTTACCCTTTTCATCCCACTTTTTTGATAACCTCTGCAGCAAAGGAACCAAAAACAGAGTCTCTATCTATAAGGAGAAAATAAAATCTCATTATTCACATCCTCTTGGAAGGTTCTGAGAACCCATCCAGGTAAACTCCTCAAAACAGTACCAAAGGCCACAGCATGTCATACACACACACACACACTGAAAATAGAGAGCAGTGCCTAGTACAATAGAAGAAATTAAATAATTTAAAGCAGAGTTCTCCTCACAAGAAAAAAATGCAGACAATATATTCTTCATACTTTCACAATTAGTAAGAATAAATTTATGACCCGGACAATTAAAAAGTCTGAAAATCAAAGTTACAAAAGTATACAATATTTTTCTGAACCCATCAATAATATTCCCATCCTTATCAGAAACACTAGATAGGAATTAACTGCTTAGCAGTAGTAGGATTAAAGTTATAGCTGCTGAATCAGAACTGGGAAGAGTGTACAGAAACTTAAAAAGACTGAGGAACTTTATACTTTCCACCTATCATTTTAGGGGCAGCAGGCTGGACATCTGTAAATTACAAGCAGACAGACACATCCTCTATAACGGACAGAACTGGAGGAATTTGTGAAGGTTCAGGAAATTTCTACTGAAATAGCTCATATTTTCTGAAGGAATGAGAAACATCAGTGTACTCCCACTATAAACATGGACACATTTTGGAAATAGTCTCAAACAGAGAGGAACCCCAGAGGTAGAAAACAGAGAGGAACCCCAGAGGTAGAAACAAAAACTGAGTTCTCCTTTGTGTCTGAAAACAGAAAGCTGAGGAGAAAACCTGTATCTGTCCCTTCATCTTCCTGTCTAGAATCTTGAATCTCTTCAAGAAAACAGGCATCTTTCTTTCATCAGAAAGTAATAAATAAAGGATCAAAAGCCTGAATAAAACCCTCAACCAGATCCAGTAATCTACTTGTATCTAAGGAAACTTGAGGAAGAGTAGATACCAGTTTAGTTTTCTGTTCTTTCTGACAGAAAAAAATGGGGCCAATAGTCTCAAATGGCAGCAGCAGTTTCGACGGGGAAGGGAACACTGATAAAACAGGGAAGTCTTCCTGGTTTCTTCTCCCTGGACTGACAAAAGTGGCTTTCCCTTGCTCATTGAGGGATCCCCAACAGCCACAGAGGACACTGCTAACCTCCAGTCCACAGTAGCTGTAGGTGCTTCACCAGAAGGATCTGGGGTAAACGAATGGTCTGAGACACAACAAATAGCCACAGTCGCCCAACTGTGGCAAATTGCTAATTTGCTGTGGTGGAAAAGGCTGTTTGCTTAACTTTTTCTTTTTGTGACTGGAAGGAGAACTGATAGTTTGTTCCATGGTCAAGAAAAATAGCGCCTCTTTCCCCAAGGAAAACAAGTAGCAAGAGCCAGTAAAAATTAAATCATTAAAAGTTACTTTCACAGAAACACGCAGCAAAAAAACACTTTTAAAACACTTTGCCAGCCCCAAAAAGTAAAATAACTAAAATTTCTCCACAGAAAGAAAAATTGTTTTCAGTTATTTTAAACACCTTTTAAATTGACAGGAAAAAAAGAGCACTCCCTTTTATAAATACAGTACAGTCCCGTGACAGTCCTTTAAAACACAAACACCTAGCATTAAAATAACTTTCCTGAAGAGGAAAGTTGTTGTTTGTTTTTCTTTTCGGCATTTCCTGGTTAGTGGTCGCCACAGCAGAACTCCGGCCCGCTAATGATTGGCAGTAGATTTTTTTTTTATGATGCCGAGTTGCCAGCCCAACACCCAACCTTCAGCGAAGGCACACCCATTTCACACATGTCTTTTGGAGGCCACTCGACCGTGGGGAGGACATGTAAAAATTCCTGAATAGAAGTTTTATTCCCCAAAGGGAAATGATCTGCCCAGCAAAGGAACAGCACAAGCCAACGGTCAATCCTCAAAAGTCTCACTGAGGAAGTACACTTCGTTGGCAGTAAAGCTCTGAAGGGCTAGGCACCCAAACTTATCTTTCAGTCATCTTAGACCAAGCTGCCAGATAGTGTGGGCACTTGGAAGGCACCATGAAACTTTGGAAGCCGACAGGCTGTCATAACCAATATACCTAAACCTACTGCAGCAGTGATTAATATGATGAACATCTACTGTTGTCTGGGTCAGAAGGCAGTCACCACAATGATTTTTGAGGAGAACTTCTGATCTTCAGAAGTACCCTGGAAATCAGCTGAAGGGCATATTAGAACACTCCTTTACAAGGAAAAGAAAAGAAATGAAACAAAAAAGGCATCAGTCTTCCAGGCCTTCTTACATAGAGTCCTAGAGCAGAATTTTGCCAGTTGATTACTTAGACAGGAGGCAAAAAAGATCCACTTGTGGAGTTGCCCACAGATGGATCAAATCTTGGGAGGACCCCTTGATTCAGTTTCCATTCGTGAGGGTCTGTCCTGGTCCTGCTCAGCTTGTTTGTCACACAATTTTGCTCTGACAGAATGCAAGAGGCCTGTACAGCAAGAATGAGCTGTACAGCTTTATCCCATATAAACATGGTTAGTCTGCATGGGGACAAGATCTGGTTTCCCCTTGCTTGTTTATGTACCACATTACTGTGGTGTCGTCTGTAAAAACTTGTAGAGGTCCCAGGGACCACAGATGATTCAGAGAGCTGAGAACATTTGTAAGAGTTAGCCCGTCTTTCATGTTTACACGTTTTGGTCTGTGTTTTTTTTGTTCCAAAGACCCTGCACTTTTATGCCAACTGATACTGCTGACCAAGCAAAACCTGAGGAGTCTGTTGTGACCAACTGTGCTGAAATGAGGAGGGGAGATGGGAGATCTGGATTCTGAGAACTGTAAAATGGAAATGTGAAATTTCTACCATACAATCTCCCCCTTTTTAAAAATCCCAAGACCAGAATTTGAAAAGTAAATAGGTGTTGATGCAGGTACCATAGAGACTTCAGACACCACTGTATCTTCTTTATGTGGCATCTTGCTACGGGTATGAGAGTCATGGAAGCCATAAGACCCCAAAAATCAAGGGGAACTCAATGGCTGAGACTGAAGTCTGTGTGAAAACCCTAGAATTAAATCTAAATATAGATCTTTTTTTTTCCCCCCGAGGGGAAAAAAAAGCTTTGTACTGAGATGTCCAGAAGGCACCCTAGAAAAACAATCCTGAAAGGAGGAGTCTGAAAAGACTTCTGAATATTCTTGTGGAATCCTAGTTTGTGTAGAAGAGCCCTTTACCCAACAGAGATTCCCAATCCTTTGAAAAAGACTCTGCAAATATAAGCAAGTTGTCTAAATATGGAAATGTGGATAACTTGCAGTTTGCAGTTAGCAATCACAGGAGCTAGACACTCTGAGCTCCCTTGAAGCAGTGGATAGCCCAAAGGGCAAGGGAGAGAACTGAGAAGATAGTGTGTGTGCGCCTGGACTGCATTAAGAAACTTCTGAAATCTCGATGAATATGAATGCCATGATATGCATCATTTAAATTTAAGGTCACTAAGACACTCAAATGAGGAAGAAGGGGTAATAAGGAGGTTGGCATAATGGTCAAGATGTTTACCTTACAGACACAAGGTGCAGGGTTTGATACTCACATGGGTAACTGGAAATAGCCCACAAGGGCAGTTTAGACTACTACTAATCTATGCACACTAAGTGAAAGCATTTGAACTTGGGCACTATCACAAGCTGGTTTATGAAGGAAATGTCCAAAACTGGTCTCCAAGAATCTTCTTTCTTTGGCACCAGAAGCATTCTTGAATAAGATCCTTCTTCTGACAGAAGAGGAGCAGAAGGGGGAGGAACAGCTTCCATTACTCTCTGAATTAGCATATGTAGTAATACAGGAGGAAAGAGAAGAGTTTGATCTGGCAGATCAGGAGGAATTCCCTGAAAAGGAAGGAGAGTCTCCCACTGCCAACTGTAGCCTAGAAGTATTACATTCAGGACCCACTTGTCTGAAACCATCTGTTGCCAAAAACAGAAATGGAGATTCAGACTTTGTAGGATGTTTAAGGGACTGCCAGGGTGGGAGAGGGGAAAGGTCCCTCATACAGTCATTTTGATTTACTGGACTGTCCTTTGTTTTGGGGCTGTTTCTTCTTTCCTTCTGGAACCTCCCTGTCACTGCTTTTTAAATGTTTGCATACCAGCATTCTGCCAGGACTGCTTACTTTGCTTTCTGCCAAGGTTAGATGAGGGAGTGAAGTGCCCCCTGGAAAACTTAGAAAAGGGAGGCTGAAAAATCAGAGAGATTTCTTGAATCAACTTTCCCCCCTCAGCGCACTTTTTGATGACTTCTGCAGCAGAAGTTCCAAAAACTAGATCTTTGTCAAATGGAGATTTCAGAATTTCACTCTTGATATCTCTGGGAAGTTCTGAGAGCACAGCTAGGCAAACCTCCTCAAACATTTCCAGTAGAAGCAGCCCTGGAAGTAGTACCCAGAAAGTTATAGGCATATTTAAACCATGACTAGGTACTTGGTAACAGAGAAAACCTAATCACATAAAGCAGATTTCGCCTCAGAAGAAATTGATGCCAAAACATTCTTCATTTTCCCAATCAGCAAGGATAAACAACATAGCCTGACAAACTGAAAATTCCAAAAACTACAGTTGCAGAATCATACTTTTTTCTCCAAACTTGTCAAAAGTCTTCCCATTCTTGCAAGAAGGAAAGAGATTGGTATTAACATTTAGCAGCAACTGGATTCACTAAAACAATAGCAGCGGAGTCAGATCTGGGATTAGTGTATATAAGCTTAGATTATATAACATTCAGTCTATCAGCTTTTTAGGGGCAGCAAGCTTTGACAAAAACATCCTCCAAGGCACAAAGAACTGTTGGGATAGGGTAAAGGTTCTGGACATTTTAGCTGTAACAAATCGTAATACCTTCTGAGGGATTGAGAAACCTCAGGATTTTCCCACTGAAAAAAATTAACTCATCCTGGAAAAAGTCTCAAGAAAAAGAGAATCTTTCACAGGGACCATTCGATATCACACTCTCCTCCAAAACTGAATCAAAAATCTATGGAAAAAAAAAACTGCACCTGTCCCTTCACATTCCCCCACATGTGCAATCTTTTCAATCTCTTCAGGGAAAGAGGAATCTTTTTCTCTTACTACAGGCAGCTTTAGAAGAAGGGACATGAGCCTGCACTAAACCTTGAGCTAAGCCTAATAACAATTACTCCTATCCACAGTGAAGCATACAAGAGAAGATAAATGCCTAGTTTTCTCTTTCTTTCTGCCGGGAATTTCTGAATAAACAGACCCAGTATTGCCAGTACACAAAAACATGTTCCATCTTAAAATGACATCTTTTACAGAAAAAGTAAGATTTGTAATAAAAAGTGGAGGTTTCTTCCTCTGAATGGAGCACAACATTATGGCCAAGCAGATGCTCTTTCACTCTTGCAGGTCCTGGGAGAAGAGGGAGGGACTCTCCCTTGACCATGGTGGCTGTGGAAACTACACTAGAGAGATATGATATTAAATAAATAAATAAATAAATAAATAAAAGGAACCAGCTTTAGCCACAACAGTCTTCCACCTGCAGCTGAGGCAAACTGCCACCCTGCTATGGTGACAAAAGGCTGCTCAGCAATTTTTTTTCTTTTTATGTCTGGAAGATGGACCAATGAACTGGTACACTGTTCCATGGTCAAGCTGAAAATGGTACCCAATTCCCAGGGAAGCTTAGCACCAAAAGTCAGTAAAAGCAGGTAAGTAGTAAAAATGTAACTTTTTCCCAAAAAATAAAAAAAAATAAAAAATCTGTAAAAAGCACTTACCCAGCCCCCAAAAGTAAAATACAAGTCTCTCCAAAGGAAAAAAGGAAAAAACTTTAACTTTCTACCACAAAAGTAAAAGTGTGCTCCTGTTTACAAGTTCATGAAAGTCACAAGACAGTAAACAAAAACATGTTTTCCTATCTTATAACCATCTTAACGAAGCCTGTCCTGGACCTACAGAAGAAATCCAGTTTGTAGTGCTTCGTGAAGTAATGAACAGATGACCAGTTTGCTGCCTCCAGAATATTTATTGAGATCAAATGCAAAACTGGAAGCTCAAAAAAGACTTAAGGCAAAAAAAAAAATTAAACTTCTGCTAATGACCAATGCAATCAACAATTTTAGTGCTGTCATCTTTATTACACAGATTCCATCAGAAATTCTTTTTGCTATTCTCTTGGACTTTTTGGTCTTTTTCCAACATGATGGGATTTGGCATTTTGTGACCTGACATTTCAATGGGTAACATTGAATCTCAGGTATTAATGTGAAGAATGTTTCCCTTCAAAGTATTTTAAGTCTGTTAACTGGGTAGGTGAGACTCTTTAGACTCAAAATGAGCCAAAATAAAATTACAAAAGATAAAAACAGCATGAACAGCCTTTACTGCATTAAAGCTTGATATGACAATAATCATTAATAATGCAAGATAAAATAAGTTAATATAAATCAGAGCAAAGAAAACAGAAAGATAAAATGTGTAAATAAAAATGGAATTTTTTAGGAAACAAAAATAAATTAAGAGTAAATTAGTAAAATGAAGGACATATCAGGGATTACGCCAATGTCATTCATAAATGAATTAATGAGGCAGAGAGAAGAGGTTTTTGGCTGTAGCTGTATATAAAGCATGTGTACAGGTACACTGTGACAAAATGACAAACTGGTATGCTACATGGAAACTGACTTAGACAGGTGCCAGATAACAGCAAAATAAAGTTGGATGAAATGATGGAAAAATAAATGCAAAACTGGTGTTTACAGTCTGCAACCAACGAGCCAAAGAGAATTTATGGTTAATATGATATTGATTACAAAAATGTTTACTCTTTTGTGAAGGTGCTCATTGCTTCCAGGGGGATCAAGAAGAAGTGAACAGTCTGCCTAAGGATGAATGCTGAGGTAATAACCACAAGTGAAATTTTGTCAGTTCTTACACGAAAGGATATGCATGCCAACATCTAAACTGCACATCTTTGTCCCCGGACTGTTTCAAGACATACAGCTTCTAACAGCAGCTGCCATTTGGTGTATAGCAGTGGTGATGCTGCTCCACAAGAGTGGCCTGACTACTGACCCTAGTACCTACAAGCCCATCAGCCTAACAAGTCTTACTTGCAAAGCCATGGAAAATATTGAACTGAAATTCTGACATTAAAAATCTCATCAGACTGGACTTGGAGCAGTTTTGTTTTAAAAACTGCACACCTTATCTAATGAATCTAGTCAACTGCTTTGAGAAAGTAATACAAGTTGTTGAAAGTGGCCATGCTGTCCACGTCATACCTCGACCTGGCCAAAGCATTTGCCACCATCCTTCATGCTTCCATCATTAGTAAGCTAAATGCTTAACAAACTGATCCCCACAGGGTAAGACGAATTGCAAACTGGCCAAAGGACAGAGCCCACACTGTGCAGATAGCAGGATCATTAAAAAGTATGAAGATGACCAGTGGTGTCCCAAAAGGCCATGTTACGGGGCACAATTTGGCCGGCATTTGCATTCTGTGTGTTGGCAACTATAATCTGAAAATCACTGTTAGTCACCCTCCGAGTCCAAAGTCCTTTGGCAATAACTTACTCTTGTAAATACCTGGTGTACAAAATGCGCTTAAATTAAATGCTAAAAACGTAACATTGTCACATTTAGGTTCATAGGTAGGTACTAGGCTATTGGCCCTAGGGCCTATATAAGCCTAGCCAAAAAGGTACCCTGGCTTTCGCCACCTAAGAAAATTATTTTCCTCTGCTCTTGTTGAGCAGAGCCACAGAAGTGATCCACGGGGTGAATTTCCCATCTCCCATCCAGTCATCAAGATTTTTCTTGAAGAGTGCTAATGAGGAGCTTTGTTTGACATCGATAGGTAGTTTGTTCCAGGGTATGGGAAGTCTCTGGGACAGGAATCTATCCCCCCAGCATGTTCTGTTTATTGTGGTGACAAGGTTTATGTCCCTAGAGTGTGTAGCTCGGAGGGATTGGGATTTCTTTAAGTGGAGCATGTCCAACAGCTCTGGGTATGACATAGCTGTGTATGTTAGGCAGAGATCGCCTATGAGTAGGCGATATGTGACAGAGTAAAGCTGGAGTTTTTTGAGACGGTCTGTGTAGGGCATCTGTTTGAGGCCGGTAATCCTTTTTGTGGGGTATTTTTGCGGCCTTTCTAGTTGTTGTAGAGGTCTTGTGAGGTACATACCAAAAGGGGTGTTGTACCCTGTAATGACTCTAATGAGTGACAAGTAGAGGGGAACAATGACCTCTTTTGTTGTACCCTATAATGGCTCTAATGCGTGACGAGTATAGGGGAACAATGACCTCTTTTTTCCTGGATGAGAAACCTTTTGTAATTTGGCAGATTTCCCCCCATGACATACAACGTAGACAGTAACACCCCCCCCTCCCAAAAAAAAAAAAGACCATTGCTGGGGACTTTGGAACATGGGTTAGCCATTCCATATCTCTTGATCACCATGTGACAAACTGGGGTGAGAAGTCCTCCTAATTATCTCAATTAATTGCTAGGGGAACATCATCCAGATCTAAAGAGGTCATTGTATCCATTATGCTCAGTATTAGACACCCCAACCCCATGTGCAAAAGTGGGAAGAAGGTGACTTGCCTTCCAAGCCATTAAGGATCCAGTAGTCCTGGATCTTCTGTAGCTCCAAAACAGAAACAGTCTCACAAATACCAGAATTCGGGATCTAAATCTTTACCACCAGACAAACAAAGCTATTCCAGAGATGGAATGATGTGTAATGAACCTCTCTCTCCATGTAGACTCCCACTGCATATTAAACAGCATGGTACATTACCTTCATTCTTATGGGAATTAGTGATTGGATAGTTACTCACAAATTTACCCCTGGTTTAACAGGCATGGTCCTCATTGAGGGAAGGAGCACAGTTTGATAATGTCAAGCCATAAATTGTCATATGACTCAACTGCCTTGGACTTCCTATGATCCTAGGAGATAAGGGAGATGGAACGCTTAGCTAAGTGTTGGCCAAAGTAAGGAAGATACATTAAAAGTGCAAATAAACTAGATACAGGGACAAAAAAGTGAATCCTGGATCTTCTGAAAGGATATACTATGAAAGAAGATTCAGAAGTATCCATTTGCTTTAGCAAAGTGAACACCTCAGCTCTATCACCCTCAGTATGTACATGATGCAGGTTAAGTGAAAGCTGAGCAGAAACAGGATTGAATCTACTGCTCAATTATGAAGAAGGGTTTAGAGTCATTCCCCTCTTGAAGCAAAAGGGAACCTGACTCTAGAAGTCTGACTGGATGTTTACTTCAAATCGCTACTCATATACTTGACGAAGGTATATCACCATGGGGGAATTCCCTGGTTATTAAGCAGACTCCAAAAGTACAGTTTTGTACCTACCATAAATGTAGATGTCCGATAGGTATGCATCTACAGTCATAATATATGGGTTGTCCTGCCTCAGGCAGCCCTTCGGTCGGCCGGATTCCAAAGTCTGGGTCTGGCCTCGGCTGATGTCGCACTTTCCCCGACGTCAGAGCTTCTGGGGTATAAAGGCATCAGCCAACGCCATTTTCCTCAGTGTTTCTTGCCCCAGATGCCAGGTGCCCTCTAGGAAGGCTAAATTTGGATAAATGCTGAAAAGTTCCAAACAGTAGCAAAATATATATACATATATACAAACAAACAAATACACCATAATAGATTCCCCCAGCTAGCTGAAAGAGGGGTAAGCACCCTAGGAGTACCACAGAGGGGAAGGAGGGTGGGTAATCCTGACTGCAGATGCATACCTATTGGACATCTACATTTATGGTAGGTACAAAACTGTACTATGTCCTTCAAGGATGCATCTGCAGTCATAACATATGGGTAGAATACCATAGCCAAACTGGGGGAGGAGGTACTGAGAGAAGGATGGTGTAGTTAGGATCCCCTGCAGAACTGCAGTTGCAAACCCTGCTTGGGATCTGGAGTATAAAGGTAGATTATAATGCTTGGCAAATGTATGCACGGAGCTCCAAGTAGCAGCTTCTAAAATGTCCTTGGTAGCCACCCCTCGTAGGAAAGCTGTAGTGGTGGCTGTGGCCCTTGTGGAATGAGGCCTGATATTTTCAGGAGCTGTCTTTCCATGAAAGGAGTAGCAAAAGCGAATGCAATTTCCTATCCATTTTGAAATTGTCTGTTCGGAAATTGCTCTTTCTTGCTTCCCCGTTGCATATGCTACAAAAAGTTGGTCAGTTTTTCTGTTGGTTTTAGTTCTGTCCAGATAGTAGCGTAGTTGTCTGTGTATATCCAAGGTGTGCAAAAGTTTTTCTCCTTTGTTCTGTGGGTTAGGGAAGAACGTAGGCAAATGAATAGCTTGGTTCAAGGATACCCTGGATACCACCTTTGGCATGAAAGTAGGATTTGTTCTCAGTGACACTCTATCCTGGTGGAAAATAAGAAAAGGCTGCACTGACATTAATGCCTGTAACTCGGATACTCTTCTTGTTGAAGTGATTGCCAGAAGGAAAGCAGTTTTCCAGGATAAAAAAAACTGTAGGTCTGCTGATGCTGCTGGTTCAAAAGGAGGTAGTGTCAATTTTTCCAGCACAAAATTGAGATCCCATGCAGGTAGAGGGGGGTCTCCCTGGAGGTTTAACATTTTTGATCCCTCTCAAAAATTGTCTGAGAAGAGGGTGAGAGAAGATAGGGGGATCCATATTGTATTCTGCTGAAACTGCTGAAGCATGAATCTTAATGGAAGAGTAAGACAGTCCATTGTGGAACAGTTCTGCTAAGTATTCTAGGATGTGTGCTAGGTTTGCCACTGTGACATCTGTGCCCTTTGATGTGCTCCAATTGAGGAATCTCTTCCATTTAGCTGAGTATGCTTTCCTTGTGGAAGGTCTGCGAGCCTCCAGGATAATGTCCTTGACCCTCTGAGATAAAACAGTTCGGTTTGGTTTTAAGGGATTTTCCAGGCAGTTAGTTGCAATGTTTTCAAGTTTGGATGCAGGGTCTTGAAATTGTTCTGCGTTAGAAGAAGAGGCCATAGGGGTAGAGGCCATGAGTTCGCCTGAGACATGCTTCTCAGTAGCGGATACCAGTGTTGTCTTGGCCAGTCCGGAGCTATTAGTATCACCTTTGGCTGTTCCTCCCTGATCTTCAGTAGAACCTTGTACATCAATGGGAGAGGTGGAAAGGCATACACTGTTAGGGCATTCCAGCTGAATGAGAGAGAGTCCATCCTCCAGGCTTGTGGGTGGTATGTCCTTGAGCAGAATTTCTTCATTTGGTGGTTGAGTGGGGAGGCGAACAGATCTATCTATGGCATTCCCCATTTCTTTGTTATGAGTTTGAAGATGTCTGGATGCAGCATCCATTCGTGAGCATCTGTGGTAGTTCTGCTTAAGCTGTCTGCTAGTGAATTCTCTTTGCCTGGTACGAATTTGGCCTGTAGCTGGATATTGAGATTCAGGCATAGGTTCCACAGATTCATTGCCATCCGGCATAGAGGGTAGGAATGTGTGCCTCCCTGTTTGTTTATGTACCACATGACTGTGGTGTTGTCTGTCCTTATCAACAGATGTCCTTGCTGGAAGAATGGTTTGAATGCCTCGATTGCACGCTTCACTGCCAGCATCTCCTTTTGGTTTATGTGCATGCTTAGCTGTCCTTGAGGCCATAGGCCTTGGATACATTTGTCCTCCATGTGTGCTCCCCATCCTAGGTCTGAGGCGTCCGTGGTGATGGTCTGCCTTGGTTTTGGTTTGTTGAAAGGCAACCCTCTGTTGGACTGGCAGGCCTGAGCCCACCACAGGAATTCCTTTTGAAGGCATGGAATGATTGGTATCATGGTTTCTAAACTGTGTCTGTGTTGAGACCATACATTCCTTAGGTACCATTGTAATTTTCTCATATGCAGCCTGGCATGTGGGATCAAGATTATGCAGGATGCCATGTAACCCAGGGCCTGCAGGACTTTCCTTGCAGTAAGCTGAGTTTGTCTTGTCAAAGTCATGAAATAATCTGGAAGTTGTTTTTGTTTTTCTTCTGTGAGAAAAGCCATCTGAGTGATTGTGTCCAAATCCGCACCCAAAAGGTTATCCTTTGGGATGGCACTAGTCTTGACTTTTGGATGTTGACTGTGTATCCCAAGGCCTGTAGCAGGTGTATGACATAGGCCAAGTCCTTTAACAATTTTGTCTTGTTGTCTGCTTGTATTAGGCAGTCGTCCAGGTATGGGTAAATTAGAATTCCTGAAGTCTGCAATGTGCAATTACTGATGCCAGGCATTTCGTGAAAACTCTGG
The DNA here is from genome assembly GCF_019279795.1 of Protopterus annectens. Classification (NCBI taxonomy): domain Eukaryota; kingdom Metazoa; phylum Chordata; order Ceratodontiformes; family Protopteridae; genus Protopterus; species Protopterus annectens. Next base: position 1,196,495,899 of record NC_056735.1, read on the forward strand.
GCAGTAGATAAGCCAAAGGGCAATGCTGAGAATTGATAATGCTCTGATCCTGCAAGAAATCTGAGGTGTCTTCTGCAATCTGGTCGGATAGGGACGTGCAGGTATGCCTCCTTGAGATCTAGAGTCACCAGCCAAGACTCCTTGCCCAACATGGGAAGAAGTTGCTGTAGGGTCAGCATTTTGAATTTTGGCACAATGAGATATGTGTTCAGTGCGGACAAGTCGAGAATAGGCCTCCATTGGTTTTCTTTTCTTGGTACAAGGAATAGTCTGGAGTAAAATCCTTGGCCTTGTTCCATAGATGGTACCCTTTCTATCGCTTTCATCTGAAGTAAATTGTTGATTTGTCTTAAAGCCTCTGCCTTCTGGTTTGGTGGAAGGTTTGGCATTCCGCTTCTTTTGGTAAAGTGTGGAAGTGAAACCTGTATCCTTTGTCTATTGTTTGCAATGTCCATGTGTCCTTTGTAATGCAATGCCAGTTGTTCGAGAATAAAGCCAGCTTTCCGCCCAAGGGAGCTTCCAGTTGATCCCTGGTAGGCGGAATCAGAGTCAAGTCATTGTGTCTGTCCTGTGGTAGTGGTTGTAGTTGCAGCTGTGGCACTACTCCTCTGGTTGGCAGGCTGCCACTGACGGCCCCTGTAGGCACCCTTTGATTGACCTCTGCCTCTAGGGCGTCTATTCCTGCCCCTCTGTGCTCTGGAGGTGTCGGGAAAGGACCAATTCTTTGTAGGCCAGTTCCTGCTGAACCTCGGAGGTTGGACCTGCAGAAATTCCTTTACTGTTTGCACAGATTTTGCTTTTTCTTCCACTTTCTTTAGAATCTCCTGTGCAGGGGAGCAAAATAAGTTTTGTTTCTCCATTGGAGCATCAAGGAGTTTAGCCTTTACATGGTCTGGCAAGGATTGCTCTTTTAGCCAGGCATGCCTACGAATTACTGCCCCAGTCATAGCTGATCTAAATAAAGCCTCCAGTGCATCATGGCCACATTTTAAGAAATGATTACTGACCTGCTGAGAGTTGTGTACCAAATCCTGAAGAGATTTACGGTCTAAAGGTTCAGGAGAAGAAAGCTTCTTATTCAGCTGATCTAACAAAAATTCTTGGTACTGTATCATATGAAATTGACAGTTTAATGCCCTGGCAGAAAGAGTAGCAGATGTATAAACCTTTTTACCCCATCTCTCTAATGCTCTAGACTCTCTTTCAGAGGGTAGGGGATTTTTGGCAGTAGCAGCTGCAACCCCTTTTGGGCCCTGAGAAATAGTTTCTGGGTCTGCAGCATGGGCTTTATAGAGGTGGAAGTGAGAATCTGGGACCCTGTAATATCTGTCAGGTTTGGCAGGGGCCGGGGGAAGAGAATCAGGGGCAGAACTGACATCATTATACACATCATCAATTACGGATAGAACAGGTGGTATGGCTAAGGGCCTGTGCTGGGGCAAATGCAGAAAAGTCCTTAATCTTTTTCTAGAATCAGAAAAATCCTGACCCTGCCATTGAAAGTGCTCCCTCATGGAGTGCAAAGTTTCCCCAAAGGAAAATTCTTCAGGTGGGGAGGCCGAAGGAATAGAATCTTCTGCATCTGAATCCTCATAAGGCGAGTAGGCCCCTTCCTGTTGGTCTGAAAAATCAGATCCATCCGTGGAGTAATCAGAGGAGAGAGGTTCAGAGGGATCAGTCCCGGGCCTTTTGTCTGGTGGAGGTTGGGAGGCCCTGTCTGGGTGAGGTTGGGAACCCCTAATTAAAGATATAAGGTCCTCAGCAAGACTGAGAATCTGAAAACTAGAGGAAGGCCTCGGAGAAGTAGATTTGGCAGGCAAAGCTTTTGAAAGTTTGGCAGCTTTAGCCCTGGAGAAGGCCTTAATAGACATAGAAGCTGGGGGCCTAGCTGCCCCACGTGCAGGAGTAGAAATGTCCAAAGGAATGGTGTCGGACAATTCTTGAGCACTAGCTTCGGTAGGGATATCTGTAGCCGACTCAGCCGGGGCCTCTCTGACCTCGGTTGTCGGAGGTATGGTTTCGGTCGTAGGAAGAACCAAGGACTCAGTTTCAGCCGAAACCGAGACACTCGCGGTAGGCCTAGCTGTGGTTTCAGCCGAAAACCGCGGGCCACGAGTGTCTGTCCTTTTCCTTGCGTTTTTTGGCCATATGCGTAGTCGGAGTCTCCGACGGCATTTTATATGCAAAATCAGTTCCAAAAAATTCTTCTGCAAACTCCGACCGACGTCTAATAGTCCGTCGGTTGAAGGAGGCACAGGCTAAACAAGCTGATACGTCGTGGTCTGGGCCTAAGCAAGGAAGGCAGTAAGAATGGAAATCCTTATGAGGTATTTGTTTCCCACAAGTTAAACAATTATTTACTTTGTCTGACATCGGCTGAGGCAAGAAAGAGTCCCCAACGGGGTACTTAGCTTTTTCAAGTCTTTGGTAGCTGAAATCTCTGGATCTGACCGACCGGCACTTGCGAACAGCTTCTGCTTCGGGCACTGCGCGGCAAGAAAGACTGAGGAAAATGGCGTCGGCTGATGCCTTTATACCCCAGAAGCTCTGACGTCGGGGAAAGTGCGACATCAGCCGAGGCCAGACCCAGACTTTGGAATCCGGCCGACCGAAGGGCTGCCTGAGGCAGGACAACCCATATGTTATGACTGCAGATGCATCCTTGAAGGACATCATTAGCCATATACTTGGCAAAGGTATACCACAATTGATTACCTGGTTGCTAAGAAGACTCCAGCAGTGGGATCTCTGAGGGTCAGGTTTTAATGCAGGGCAAAAACAAGAGGGTTTTGACCTCTAATATTTAAAGAATGCAAAGATGTCCCTCTGCCCATCTAAATTTTGGTAGGGCCATGTCAACAGCAGCAGCCATTCCTACCAGTTCTCTTCCACTTTCAATATTTGCTTGGTACATTTTACACTCCTCATTGCTTGTCGCCAAGTATACTGATTTTTTTCTACTTCAGTCATTTGAGCCAATGCTGGCAGTGAGACACTGGCCCCACATTTCTTCAACATTCCAGGACTGGTTCCTCTATGTGACAAGGAAGAGATACGTCATACTGTATGGGAAAGAACATTACTTATTCTCACTGTCTGCCCAGATACTTTATGGTGTCACATCGTCGGCCACCCCAATTTCTCAATGCTTGAATATTTTGGGAGATGTTCATAGTTAGTGACGGGGAAGTGTGCTAAAATGGCTTGCAGAACTATGCTGCCACCTAGAGCAGGGCTTAATATACAAAAATGCTACCGGAGAGAAGTGATAAGTTCTAAGATGGAGTCTTCTCTACAGTTTGTGGGTTAGGCATGGTGCAGACACAAAGAGATACTGACAATAGCAATGCTCACCTCATTACATTGGCAGTGATACGATTTATAATATTTATGATATTGTTCCTGATTATTCTTGCTACTAAGGACATCACTTTGAAAGTTTGACACTGCATGCCCAGCTGTGGTCCTCCTTCCTCCTTCCCCGAGCTGTCACTACATACTCTTTGCCATTCTTTCAGTAGTTATGGAACTAAACATTTTATTTGAAAAATTAGTAAATGAATAAAATGTAATACCTTTGGCAGCTGCCAATTCTAGAGAGTCAAAGAAAGGAAAAAAAAAAAGACTGTAATTTTGTAGAAAAGATAAGTAAAATTACCTGGACTGGAGATTCTGTCACGATATTTGGGGATTTCATCATCCAGTGTCTGCAGCATAACCCACAGGGTTAAGGTAAAAAGTCCTGCCAGGAACCCATAAAATACCAAGTAGAAAAGGAGTATTAAACCTGTAAATAAGAAAGGAAAGAAATCTTAACTATAACTACTTTTTTTCTTTTAGTTGGACATATTGAAAAGCTTACAAGAATATGCATCTTTAAATAAAATCAGTTCTGAATGAAAAAAACAATAGACTGGGAGGCTGCATACTGAGAAAAGACATTGAAATTTTTACACAGAAAAGGCTTACAACACTAAATGTATGTATGGACTGTAGGTTTACTTGTAAATGCCAGCAACTTAAAGGCAAGTACTCTACCTATCCAGGGATACACACGAGGTGTATGATGCAGTACTAAAACAGAACATTACTCAGTGCAGAGTGCCTTACTACAGGAAAAAAGGTTAGCCAGATGACTGGGATGCTGGCTTCACAACAAGCTTTGATTAAAGTGCAGTGCTGCAGGGGTGGTTTTTTTAGCTACTTGAAGATACAGTTAAAGCACATCTTCATAAGGGGCTCCAGCAGTGGTTAACAATGATGAAAATGCAACACCTTTCAGCAGTCAGTGACTGAAGGACCCCATGAGGCAGTGAAGTGGAAGTTGTGCCGGCATCTATGAAAGATGGTAGTCTTTACAAGCCCCAGTTCTACTTATCATGTGGCTTGGAAGCAAGTCCTAACAAGAAGGGTAATGAGGTATAAAAACACTTTCCACGAACACGAGGCAGAATGGCATGATGGGAAAAATGTATGTAGCAGGAGACAGCCAGATGAGGTGCCTAAAAATAATTCTAACCAATAATCCCAACAATTCATTTTCTGAAAGCGTTTATTTTACTTATTATGAACAGACAAGTTGACCTGATAACAGGGGCCCCTTTCTAAGCCGAAAATATTAAGGTAGTATAAACAGACTATTTTTACTATGTGTGGTTTAAATTAAAACAAGCATACACAGAGTACATTATACACCTATACACAAAAGTATTAGAGAGAGAAAGAGAGCCCAAAAATACAAGAACACAGAAAGCTGCCAGTAGACATGGAGAAAGTGAGATGGAAACAGGAATAAATAAGGTAAGGTAAAAAGTTCAGCTGCCATATATAATAATGTACAGCATTTTTAACTTAGTATTAAAAAATAAAGAATGACTTAAGCACAAACAACTGCGCTGTTATCTACATTAGCTTTAATGTCAAGCAGCACAATAGCGTACAAGAAACCAGGCCATGTTATGCACATACACTGAACATTGCTAAGGATGCAAAGCAATCACATGTTATACACCACAATTTCAAAAGCAAAAAGGGTACTTTTTGGGACAAGTTAAGTAAATAATTAAGTCTAATGAAATGTGCAGAACAAGAAAATTGTGGACTTCAATGAGTGTTACGAGGTTTGACACTACGGGTTGATGCCACTGTCCCACAAGAAAGGTCCATTATTTCCCTGAAGTGCCAAACTTGAGCAGCATTAATAAACTAAAATAATTGCAAAAGTAGTGCTTCAGTATATTTTAATGTGCTGGAATTTTTTTTAAAAAACAGCTTTCTGGTTTAGAGAAAAATAAATCTTTAGTAAGAAATTGGCTAATTGGACAAATGTGAATATTTCAAGCAATTTTATATGTGGGACATTGCTGTATAAGAAATGCAAGTGGATCTGTAACTGTGTGTATGTATTTTACTCCAATGTGCAAATTATTTTTTACTACTTTGACTCCCATTCTCCCGATGGCCATCCAACACCACTGCCTTTAAGTGTTTGTTGCTGCTAACATGACCTGAACCACACCTCTCCCCATCCCCCACCCCCACAGCAAAAATAAATTGCTTCAGCTGACATGGTTAATGCTGCTTTTTTGACATACCGAAAGCAGTGTGCATGTCTGCTATTTAGATTTGGGTCACACTGCACACCTCCTTTGTGTATTGTCCTCAGAGAGTTATCAGTCCTGCCTTACTGACATGCTGGTAGTATTTGTCAGTGAAACAATGGAGGGTTGAAGGTGATAATATAGTTGCTTTGATGCCATCATGACACTATTCAGACTTCTTGATAGCTGCCAATTATTATCTAGGTATGGGTCTTGAAAAATCCATGACAGGCAGCCCCTATCCTGTATGAATGAGCTCCAGGCACAGAAGGCAAAGGTTTGTTAAATCAGTTTTATGCAAAACATAATAATCATTTCAACCATCTGGTTAAAGTAATTTTAGACACTTTCAAAATCAATGTCTTCTAGGGAAAGGTCAAAGAGTTATGAATCGTTCCTTAAAGATTTGGTTCTGCTCAAGCACAGAATTTGGCCTGTAACTGAACATCCATACAATGCAAAAAAAAAGTTATGTTCTCAAAATAATGTTCCATCTGTGTTGTCGATCTTCATTCATTCTTGACTAATGGGCTTGGTTAAGAGAGGTCGGAACCGACTCAGCTGTTACACATAGCTTGCGCCAGCCAAAAACTTGAGCTAAGGCTCTACCCAAAATGCCTCTCTTTTCATTACCTCAGATAGAGTTTGCCTAGTATTTAAGAAAATACAGAAGTCCTGTCTAAGGTATAACCCTATAACATCCCAGGACTAGGTCCAAACCTCCAGGGGTCTTTTGGAGGGGGCAGGAGGGTTGAATGTCAAGAATGAATGAAGATCGACAACACAGATGGAACGTTATGGTAAGAATATAACTTCTTTATCTAATGTTGTCAATCTTCATTCATTCTTGACTGATGGGACAGAGTCCCCAGCTACTTCAGATCCCAGGCGGCCCTAAGGAAGGATATTCCTGAGCAACATAGAGCCAAAGGATGCTCTTCCCCTGGAAACCATGTCTAACTTGTAATGAATGACAAAGGTATGTGAAGTATTCAAGTTGCAGCTGCACAGATGTCTACCACAGAAGCTCTGGAATGGAAGACCGCTGAAGTGGAAACAGATCTTGTAGAATGAGTTCTAACTGTAAAAGATAGCTTGAGTTTATTTTGGTTGTATATAAAGGTAATGCAGTTTCTTAGCCATTTTGACAAGGTGACCTTTGATACAGGCTTGCCCAATCTGAGTCCTGAAAATGACAGAAATACTTGGTCTGATTTTCTAGAAGATTTTGTTCTGTCCAAGTAAAGTAATTGTCTGTGGACGTCCAACAAGTGTAAATAGTACTCTCTTGTTTGTAACATTTGGGAAGAAAACCGGTAAGTCTATGGACTGGTTGATATTAGACTCTGACACCACTTTGGGAAGGAAGTTGGGATTGGTTCTGAGTGATACTCTTTCTTTGTGAAAGATGATAATATGGATGATTCGCACATAAAGCCTGTAACTCTGAAATTCTCCTAGCAGACATGCTAGGAGGAAAGTTTTCCAAGATAAGAACTTGAGGTCGCAAGTAGCTGCTGTCTCAAGGGCTGTCAAACCAGACATTGTAAGACTAAGGACAAATCCCATGGCAATACAGGGTCTTTGAAAAAGGGTTTTAAATGCAAAGTGCCTTTAAGAAAAACTCTGCATAGACGATTAGACATCAAGGAATGGTCATCAAACCAGTTATGAAAATTTGAAATGGCAGCCAAAAGAACCTTAATTACAGATGTAGAGGCCCTCATTTCAAATAAGGTAGTTAATATTCCAGGACCATGTCAAATGAAGCAGAGAAAAGGTCTATGTGGTTTGTACATGGCCAAATTGAAAATCTTTTCCATTTGCTAAGATAAAGCTTCTTGGTGGATGGTTTATGGGAGGCCAAAAGTATCTTTTGCACTAGAGAGGCCAATTTATTCTGCCTGACAGTTACTGGAATTGGAGAAACTAAGCAGTCAGTTTGAGATTTTGAAGACTGGGATGCATCAGACCCTGAGGGTGAGACAGTAGGTCCAGAGTCCACAGGCAGTGAATCAGATGAGGCCAAAGAAAGGGGAACCAGACATGATGGGGCCAGTAAGGTGCAATAAGAATCACTTTGCTTCTCAACGGTTGGGCTTTCCTCAGAAACTGGGGGATGAGTGGAATTGGGGGAAAGGCATACAGGAGCCCTGGAGGCCAATCGAGAAGAAGTGCATCCCTCAGGGCCTCCCCTCGAGGGGTGGATGAGGGCAAAGTAGCTGCTGCATTTGTGGTTTATGGAAGAAATGAACAGGTCGCAGCATGGCTGACCCCACTGACGAAAGATCTTCACTGTTATGTTGGGATTGAGAGACCACTTGTGAGGCAGGAGGATACATCTGTTCAGTTTGTCTGCAATCACATTGGAGTTCCCCATGATATGCGTTGCTGTCAGAAAGCGGTTGGAAGCAATTTCCCATTGCCAAATCCTTCGAGCTTCCTAAAATAGAGGGTAGAATGTGGTTTCCCCTGTTTGTTGATATACAAGACTACAGACATGTTGTCTGATTGCACTGCAACTGTCCCCAAAGGAAGAACAGCCTGGAATGCTTCCAATGCTAAAAGCACTGCCCTCAATTCTAGGATGTTGATATGCAGAATGGCCTCTTGCGGGGACCAAGTGCCTTGAATAGTCTTTCCCAGAAAATGCCCCCCCCCCCAATCTGGGTAGCATCCGTGGTCACTATGGCCTTGGGGTGAGAGGGGGGAAAAGGATTTCTTCTGGCTTCATCCACCAAGATACATCCTTTTTGCAGCAATTTGTTATCAAGACTGGATGGGACATGGGGTGCAATAGAAGTGACAATTGTAATGTCAAAAACCACTGAAGCAGCCTTATGTGATACCTCACTAGGGGAACTGACATTATCCTTGATGCTATAGTCCCCAGAGCTTGTAGTACCAGACTAGCAGGAACTTTGCTTTACAAAATGATTACCAGAAGCTGTGATCTTAGTTTCAACAGTCTGTGAAAAGGAAGGGAGGCTACACAGGATACCGTATTTAACCTTGCTCTGATGAATTCCAGATCCTGTGTGAAAGTCAACTGTGACTTTTCTTTGTTAAATGAAATGCCGAGTGTCTCAGCAAGATGTAGAACAAAGTCTATGGCATACAGCAGTAGATGCCAGGAGGGGCCGGTGAGGAGCCAGCCGTCTAGATATGGAAACACCTGGAATCCCTGTAGCCTCAAATGAGCTGCTACGACTGCCATTCATTTGGTGAATACCCTGGGGGAGGTGGACTGACTGAACTGTGACCATCCAGAATTTTGTCTGTTGTACAAATTTGTTCAGCAGGCTGAGATCCGAGATTGGTATCCAGTCCCTTGTCTTTATGGCACTAAAAAAAATCAGGAGTAGAATCCGGATCTTATTTGGTCTGATGAGACTACTTGGATGACACTTTTTTGAAGCAGCCTTTGAATCTCTACTACTGATAGATCCTCTGACTGGGTGGAACATCTGGGATTCGCTTTTGGGACTTTGGGAAAAGATTGAAGTGAATATGGTAACCTCTGGTAATTATTTTGTGCACCCAGCTGTCAGAGATTATTGTAAGCCAGGCTGAATGGTCTAGAGAGAATCTTCCCCCAACTGCTTCCAGAGGTAAGCTATCAGGTCTCCATTCAGGAGCACTGATAGGGATGTCCAGAAAAGGAATCCCTGGAGCCCTGGTTACATGGACCCCCTCTGCCACTGGAAGGGCATCTGCCAGAACAATTCCCCCCCTCTGCCCCAGGAGGAATACTCGCCATGTGTGTCCCGAAAAGGCCCTTGGATCTTCTTGAACCACATTTTTCTACTCCTCTGATTCCTGGAGTAAGGTCATTGTGGAGCAGAAAGACGAACGCCCACAGCAGAAAGGGTCTTTCTGTCTTTTTCACACCTGGCTAGTGTGTCTCTAACTTTTGGGCCAAACAAGGAAGTACCATCAAAGGGAGTGGTGATAAAGGTAGGCAAATGGTTCCGCGAAATCACACAAGTGCATCCAGGCGTGATGCCTAATGGCAAAGCCTGTACCCACTGCTCTAGACATCCCTTCGGCTGTATGAGCAAAAAGCCACATGGATGAATTTGATAGACTCCATGGTGACAAGCTGAGAGGCAACCTTCTCTCAAACCTAGTCAGATAGTGCTCCTGCAAGGGTGTCTGAAAGCTCAGTTATCAGATCCCTTTGGAATCTAATAAAGTGTGCCAAGAAGTTAAAGGACCAAATAGCGAAGATCGACGAAGCAAAAACCCGCTTCCCAAATCTATCCATAGTCAGAGACGCATGGTTAGGAGGATAGATAGTTGAACTCTCGTTGGGGAGTTCCTTTTTGGTGGCCACTGCCACCACCATGGCATCCACTGCTAGACCCTTAGACCAATGGAGCGGATCCTCTGGGGCTGAAATAATCTTATCCTGTCTCCAGGGAATAGGCACTATGGAGTCAGGAGCCTTCCACGCTTGCTGAACGATCAACTTAACTAGGTCGTGAGCGGGCGGTTTGAGGTCTTCCAATCATCCTCTTTGTTTTAATATTTCCAGGATATGTCCAAAGGAGACATCTTCCGGGGGTGACTGTGGGGACCCTTCCTCTTCATAGCAATCTGTATCTTCAGTGAAAGATTCTTCTGGAAAATCCAGGTGCTTCTTCTTGCACGTCCTCTTACGGGGTGGCTCCTCGGGCGGGGGCTCTGAGGAGGACTCCTAAAAGGGGAACCCTGAACTGGGGTGTCTTGCAGCTCCTGTGCCTGCTGTCCTGACGTAGCAGACCAGAAAGAGA
>NC_056735.1:1196506773-1196531773 GCF_019279795.1 Protopterus annectens
TATATATATATATACATACATATATAGTTATAATATATATATATACATACATATATAGTTATATACATATATATATTATATATATATATATATCAATACACACACACACACACCATGAATTGCAACTTCATAAGGTATAATATAAGTAGGGTTTCATTTAGTACACTGTTATAAGCTACATTACATTATAAGAAACACATTTAAATAATCATGTAACAACCTTCAGATTCTTATTTCTTTAGTAGCGTTATATTAGGAAAACAGTATTGATACTATTACTGAATGTTTTAAACACCACAACAATAATGCATTTCAGTTCTTGAAGCTTCATTTAGCACAGTCATAAACTATACTAAATTATAGGAAACACATTTAAATACTCATGTAACATATTCTTCAGATTTTTCTTATTTCCTTAGTAGCACTGTATTAGGGAAAACACACAGAACTAATGTCATTACTGAATGTTTTAAACATCAAAACAATAATGCATTTCAGTTCTTGAACTATCATGCAACTAAGCTGGCCATCTTCTTCTATAGTCTTTCATATTTCAAATATCCTGGGATAAGAACACAAGCATGTCTGTGGTCTGAATAGCTGATGATGTAGTTGGAATGTTATTAATAGGTGATGCGGTGTGAGATCTCATCAATGTTCTTTCTACTCCTCTTTTCCAAACAACTCTGGAAATCTCAGTAGGCACCTCTCTAGACATTTCAGCAAACTGAGAAGCATCTTAGACCATGTCTGTTTCCCTCACGTAGTCATTGTGCGATGCATTCATCTTGAACAGATATTGCTTACTTCTTCTCAACACTTTGCCAACTACACTTCAAACAAATGACATATTTTCTTTAAAACAGTTGCTTCATTGCTTTTTTCTACTTAGAAGTTCACTGAATTTTCAGCTAAACAACTTTCTTCAAACCAAAAATAGGTAAAGCATGATGATTACATTAGGATTTTGGTGACTCCATCCATTAATCACTGTGCACCATGGAGTAGGGCTGTTATGTAGTACATCTGTATACCAAAGCCCTTTGTAATTCATAACAGATTGTATATAAAGGGGCAAGACCTTCTATGTGGTCTTACCATAGTGTGTGCACACAGCATGCCAGCCACATACCACCCGTACTAATTACCTCTCCCCAAAATATATGAGATTCACAAAGGGAACACCAACTGTGTACGAGTTAGTCCCAGTAGTAATAACTTATAAGACTCCAGCTACTTACAAAATTATACTGTACTGTTTGTGAGCATGTGTTGTATTGGGCAAAAGCACTTAACATTTGCATGGATTTGTGCGAAGTTCAGTAATTAAACTGGTGGATTTTAAGTCATGTGTGACTTTGCAATTACTTCTCCTCTGTTTTTCTCTGCATTCAGCCCAGGATGGCCTTTTATGTTTGGTTTAGTTTATTTTAGCCAACCGTTTTTTTCTGTCTTTTTTTATACAGTTATTTTATAATAAAATAGCAGTCATGAAGCCTGCCATATTGACATGACTTTGTTTTTCATAGATTTAGTCTTTTTTTCCCCGAAAGCAGTCTGCATTGCCTTTATGCGACTTCTCCTAGACAAAAAGGGCTGCTTTCTTCATTTAGATACAGTGAGGGGTGTGAAGCTGTGACTTCTTAGCATCTGGTTGCAGTGTCATTTTTTTTTTTTGTTTCACTGAATGACTCAGATTTGTACTAAATGGAGGATGTTTTATACATTCTGTGAATCAAATTTGCAACCAAAAAGGTGGCACATAGTAGAATAAAGCCATGAAAATTATTAATTTGAGGGCAGAACAAAATGTTAAAAGAGTGTATATCATGGAAGCAAATGCCATCATATTCAGATGCTGTAACACTAGCTAACTAAATTAGCAGAGCTAATTTATAGTCTTCTTCTTTCGGCTGCTCCCATTAGAGGTTGCCACAGTGGATCATCTGTTTCCATTTCTTCCTGTCCTCTGCATCTTGCTCTGTCACACCAACCACCTGCATGTCCTCTCTCACCACATCCATAAACCTTATCTTAGGCCTTCCTCTTTTCCTGTTACCTGGCAGCTTCATCCTTAGCATCTTTGTCTCAATATACTCTGCATCCCTCCTCAGCATATGTCCAAACCAATGTAATCTTGCCTCTCTGGCATTCTCTCCAAACCTTCCAACCAGGGCTGACCCTCTAATATACTTATTCCTAATCCTGTCCACCCTCGTCACACCCAGTGCAAATCTTAACATCTTATGCAAATGTCAGACCTTCCCCTATGCTCTTCTTGAGGTGCTAAAGTTGTAAGTTCAGTGTAGCAACTTTGGTTTTCATTTGTAACTGACACTTGTCACTTCTATTGGTAAGGCTTATATTTTTTTTATTTTATTTTAATTTTCAGACGGCACAAAAATTTACCTACATTTACCGAAATAAAGGTAAAATTTCACTGGCTAAACATGAGCGAACTTACCAGTCTATATAGTGTTGCAGTTTAACCAACTCATCCCTGTTCTTTTCAATAAATATTTATCCAAAAATTAGTTCTTTGGAAAAGTTTCACTTTAGCTATTATTTTAACACACATCAGCAAGGCAGACTCAAGAAGTAAGACTCTGGGTGGTAACTAAGAAGTACAGAGAACAATATATCTACTGAAAAATGGACATATATCCAGTTGGACTAGCCCGGTCAACAAATGTAAAATAAAATAAATATATCTAGCCAGGGTCTCACAGGCTAAGACATATTCCTTTTTGAAACAATGTAAGAGTTAAACAGGGAAAAAGTGATAGGAACTTCATGATCTATTGCAGAGAACATAGTTATTAATACATTAAAATGCAATCAAATGGTCAGTTCAACCACTTATGGACAAAAAACCTTAACTGTGAAAAATTCAGAAATAAACTCAACCAGGTATAATTATGGTTATCACAACACAATGCAGATATTTGTGCCCTGCTAAAAACTAACAAAAAGTGCACAAACCCTACACAACTGTGTGCCTGAATATAATTCGATATCAGACAGTTCAGAAACATGTCTTGGAGAAGGCTGCTTGTTATTAACAAAACCTTCTACAGACTGCTGTATCGTTGCCACTTCATCCACTAGTGATTAATACAGTTCCAAATAGATAACAGTAACCTCACCCTGCCCAAAAATATCACACTGACAAATGCAATAATATACTACCTACCACCAGTTTCCTACACAGATTTCACAAGTCTTCTAAATGATACCTATTTGAAATGTCGGGACCTGCTACAGCAAGCTCTGAAATGCCGAGACTGAATGGTCAAAAGAGCAGACTTATGTATATACTGAGTTTGAGATACCATTTCTTGGAATATTCCCTTTTCTCCAAGGTACAGCAACTTCAGAATTGCCCCTCCCCAAAAAAGTAGTTTAATGGAGAAACGTTTTTTTGAGATTCACACTTCTCCAGGTCTTTGGTCTTGCTCAACATTTTGAGTGCTGACATTTCAATATGGAGCCCTTATAAATAATCTCATATCATATGCCAACCACAGTAAACATCTACTTATACTTTGTAAGTTTAACATCAGCCTCCTAGGAAATCTCAAAATCAGCATCTTGGGGAAATATCATGTATGACATTAACAACTTTTTCTATGACGTTGATCTATTTCAAATAATAAAAGAACCAACTAGGCTTAACTTTGCATAAACAACATTCTATTGGACATTCTCTATAACTATACCCATAATAATACACCTTTCAAATGTCAGTGTACATTCTGCCAAATTTTTCATATATACTTTAAAGAAATCTAACCTCACTGTCTTATACCCTATCCACATCATCTCAGACAACATACAAAGAATAGAAAATCCCATTAACAATATCAAATTATCTCTATATTATACTATAACCAATGTCAATAAAGCAGTCCCCTTTTTAGCAGCAGCCCTTCTTAGCAAACAAAATAAACTCGGTCCCCACAAATTGAGACTTCATAAAGCTTCATGCCATCCTTAGATGACACTCAGTCTCCAACAACTCCTAAACTGGAAACAAACACTATTCCCACTGGACCACAAAACCTTTATTTATATATTTATCTGCTTAACACGCTAACAATGCACAGCAGCAAAAAGGGGGTTCTGCACTTCCAAGTATGTCATCTTTTGGATGAGATGTTAAATACAGGTCCCATATGCTCGAGTTGGTGGTAGCTTGGGTAGATGTAAAAGAACCCACAGCCCTTATTGAAAAGAGTAGGGGTTCTTTAAAACATTATTTACAATACTATTTACAAACTTACATATTTAAGTATTTACAATTTATAAGGTGTACAACTTTTCATTCCTTTCCGTTATTGTCATACAATCATAAATATCTAATGTTTCATTATGCTAACTGCTGTCTTCATTATCCTTATTTGACCCCTACTCCTTTTTACATAACTATCATCTAATTTTTCTTAAAATAACTGCTAGTCTCCGTTCGCAATTAAACATGATTTTATTTATCATTTCATTTCAAATGGTCCACACAATGTAAAATAATCCTATCTATTTTACTAACATATTCCCTATTTTATTGCTAAATATTCATACATAATTATACCCATATTTATTTCAGTTATCTCCTTTAGATTTTTAAAGAACCTTTCTTTACATAATTTTCCCCACAATTTTGCAATCCTTATATATTGTAAGAAAACACGTTCTGTAGTTTCTTCTTTATTGCAATATATACAAACTCTTTCACAGATTTTTTTATACAGTATATTTCCTTGCACTGGTAATTTATTAATCATTAATCTCCATAAGAAATCTTGACATTCTACTTGCTTATTACACCATAATGTTTTGTACTTTTATAGCTTTAACTTTTTCATTCTCTAGCTCAGCCCAAGGATTAACATAGCATTGTATCATATTTTATACCACTATTTCCTCCCGTTGTCTATTTCAGTTTTTATTTTCCATAAAACATTTTTTGAAAACATCGCATTTCTTCATTTAAACATACTTTTCTTATTTTTATTTTTTAACACATCCCAATGCCTCTCATAGTTGTACTTTAGTAAGCTTACTAACTTTTCATTTTCCTCATTTTTTCAAAACAAAACTTTGCACAAACTCAAAGCAGCATCATAAGCATTTGGGTTTATTAATCCTAAACCTCCACCTTCCTTGTCCATATATAAGATTCCTCTCTTTCACTGGGTTCAATCTCAAACCCTATATAAAACAAAAAAGTACCTGTAGTATTTCTTTTTCATTGATTGTTGGCAACATATAGACAGTAGCATAATATGCTATCTTTCCCAGGATAACTGAATTAAATTTTATTAAATGATAACTTATGTTTTCCAAAAACACCACAGCTCCATTATTTCATCTATTATCCTATTCCATTGCTCCTCACTTATATTTTTACCCCCAAATTTTATTCCTAACAGATATTTCATACATTGAAAAAGATACTATGCCTATATTTACTATATCACCCAGTTCTTTACTGTTTTCTTTATTTAAAGTCATGCCTATTATATTTAAACATTGATGTAATATATATAAATTCTTTTACCTAGACTTTGTTTCTTGCAAACAATATAATATCTGCATAAGTAAACATAACTGGATTTTTGTATCCCTTTATTAGTAATATAAATAGTACCATTCATATGCAAAGTTACAACTCTGACTAATACAGTCATAACCAATGCAAATAATATGCCGTTCACATGACATCCCTGATGTATGTCATTCCTTATATTTATTTGCTTATCCATCAATTCATTAAAATTCTTACTTTATTTTTATTTTATTTAGACCATAAATTCTTAATTTTCTTACTAATGTTACACTCTTCCATAATTTTATACAAAAGTTCATGTTGTATTGTATCACATGCTTTATTTAAATTTCCTTTCATAATCTAGGTCTCATCACTGCAGTTTATAATATCCACAATTTCCCTTACTGTGAATAATAATTCCTGATATCCTTTTCTCTTTAAACTATGTACATCATCTTTCATAATACTTTTCATTTTACTTTCCATTCTCTTAATTATTTTCATAAAAGTCATATCATCTGCATTATTCAATACTGGAGGCCTCAAATTTTCAATTTTACTTTTATCTTCCTTTTTCCAAACACATTAAAAAGTTTACAACTGTTTAAATCTTAATATATAAAACCTTCATTTAACCACTCATTCATAACTTTCAAGAAGGGTTTTTTTCTGCCAATCTGTAAAATTCTTATAAAATTGGCATCTTATTCCATCTGGTCCTGAAAATGACTGTAAATTAACTTGTTCAAGCACCTTATCTAATTCATATAAGGAAATTTAATTTCCAGTTCTTTATTTTTTTATTCTGTTAATTGTTTAACATACCATTCTTTTTGTACTTTGTCTTGAAAACATTTTCTTTACATAATTTATTACGATATTTGTAATCTGTTCCTGTGATCTTCTTACCTCCCCTCTATCATTTTCATTTATCTCATTATGCTACTATTCTCTCTAACTATGCTATTCAAATAAGCTGATACCTCTTCTGTTTTACCTTGTAATATCTTTGCTTAAATAACAATTCTTTAATTTCTGCTTCATTCTTTTCATAAATTCTCTATTCGATTATATAATATTCTCTGTCATTCCTTTCCAAACCCTTTAATGCATCTGCAGACATTGTTTTATATTTTTCCATTTTTCTTATATTTGACTGCCATTCTAAAATATATATATTTGTCTTTAAAAAGCTACTCACCACTCAGACCAGTTTTTATAACACACTCTAGTGGAAATGTGATCCTTCCATAATCACATACTTGAACTAAACTAATGTGTCAGTGGATAAAAAGTATTCAAACCAAAAAAACAAAAATCCACTGTGTGGAGCAATATACCCTCCAAAAAATTATTTCAGAACCAGTTGGTAAAAATGAACAGTCTTTATTAACAAAGCAGACTCCAAGTATAAGCGCTTTCATCTGCCAACATGCAGACTTTATCAGATACATAGTCTTATTTATTAAGCACCTTTATATAACCTTTGTAATTAGGCAAATAAATATTTTTAAAGTGAAATTACACTAAAATACATTTCAAGCAACATTCTTACAAAATTATGAAGAATGTGATCTTGTCTCATAAGACCTCCGCTCTGGCAACTAAAATGGGCTTTATAGAAGCTAGTTCATTAATCCCAGGTAATTCACATGCATTTAAATGCAACTGCCATCGCAGTTTACATTTCTCTATTTTATTGTGCCAATTACCCCCTCTGGCTTTTTTCTCCACTATTTCTAAAATTCCAAATCTAAAAACAGCAAATGAGGAGCAAACTAATGTGTGTTTGTACAGAGTGTTGTTAACATTGGCAGTTATTATGGCATACAGATGTTCATATATCCTTCTTCTAAGAACCCTCTCATTTTTCCCGATGTAAAATCCATTACATCCTTCACATATGCCAATGTATACCAACCCTTTGCTTCCACAATTACCCGCTGCTAATCTAATCTCTTTCAAAGGCTCACCTATCCTTACTACCTGGTCTCTCAGTATGTAGACATTGTGCACACATCCCACATGGTCTCGTACTTTTATCCGACACCTTTTTTAAGGAATATTCCAAGAGGTGTTTAATGTTACCCATCTTATGGGTGAATGTTGGATGAGGCCCTAACTTCACCAAAAGCTCATTATTAATGCCCAGAATTGTCCAGTTTTTCTCTAAAATCTTCCTAACTTTTGAACCAAATGGGCCAAATTGTGTCACCATAGAATGTCTAAAATTCTTTGGAATAGTACTGTCCTGAAAAACATTCGCATGTCTGTTCTCATTATGTATCAAAAAGTGGTTATCTGAAGTACCCACTAGGGGGATAAACTTAGTACATTAACAACAAGCTACGTGAATTGGAAGCTAAGCTGGGTAAGGTACGTAATATACAAGTTGACAATGCGTATCTATCAGAGTGTATTAAAGTACAGCGTGTTCCTGAAGGTCTTAGGATGAGTAAATTCTCTAAATGGACTGGTGGTGGGCCAGCGGGAACTTGACAAACTTTTATCCATGTTTGATCGGCATGGAACTGAACTGTTACATTTCATTATTAAATTGAACAATAATAAGGTGAAAGCCTTATTTGATGAAGTGAACATTTTAAATAATAACTTTTTAAATGATGTTAATTTTAACAACATGATAAAGTATGATAATATTTTTGTAAAAATAGAGGGGCAAGTGAAGGACAACATTGTTAGGAAACAAAAGAAATTTAGGAGGAATGAAATAGAATATAGACATAAGGAAGCCTACATACTACCTAAAAGTTATTATGGGGCACCTAATAATATAAACCAAGATACTACTAATGGCATGAACAATAGACTTGATAGTAGGGATGTTGAAAGGGGTGACATCAATTTTGAATTTAACCACACAAAAGTGGATGAGGTATTTGATGAGGATTACCCAGCACTCCGTAGATCAGAGGGTATTTACAATCAAAATAGGAATAGACAGACTTTTTTAGGGAATCAACCGAGTCCAAGGGGCAGGATTTCAAGGGACAGGAAGACCTACTGGAACAAAGGAACCAGAATCATTACTAGTAAATGTTCAAGATTCACATTCCATTATTTCCAGTTTTGAAGGTAAACTGCTTAGCTATAATGGTTTTAACGTCTTTAATTATACAGCGTCGACAATAGGGAAAGAGCATTTTAAGTTATTTGAAAGGGGATTTAAGTTTGTGCCGACTAACACCCCGGATACATCTAATGTGCTTATTGAACTCAAATTATATACAAGGAAGCTAAATTTTCAATTATTTTTTTTTCAAGGTGACATTGTGGAAACATGTTTTAATAAGGAATTTAAGAAAAAGAGCACATTTAATCCCACACTCCACCCTATGTTGCAACATTTTGAACGAATTTGTTCTAAAGAAATTTTTCAAGAACATTCTAAACACAAAAATAGGTTTTATAATATTTCCAAAGAAGAGGCGACACTACTAAAAAAACTTGAGGACATCTGATACTATTCGTTCTAGGAAACCGGATAAAGGGGGTGGGGTGGTGTTGGTTGATCAGATGGTTTATGTGAATGACCTTACAGTTTTGTTGCAGGACACCAATAAATATACTAGTGTTTCACTGAATGAGATACATGTAGCACATATGAGGTTACAGTTATTTTTAGAGGATAATTTATATCAAGGGGTGATTAATGAAGAATTGTACAATTTTTTGCAGAATTAATACCCTACCATCCTGACAGTGTTTGGTATCCCTAAGGTCCACAAAGATGTTCATCACCCACTATATAGATTAATAGTAGCAGGGCACAACAGCTCGACGTATGCTATGGGGGTATTTGTGGACCGTTTGGTAAAGAAAATCCTTCCTTCTTTCAGCCATGCGATTGTTGATTCCTGGGATTTTTTGACTAGAATTAAGGATGAATATTTTGAATTGACAAAACGTTTTTCCACAATGGATGTGGTGGACCTATTTGGTTCAATTCCTCATGAGGTTAGCCTAGAATTGTTTAATGACGCATTAGTGCAACATTCTAATTTGAGTAATACTGTGATCAATTTTGTGACAGAAGTGATGGAACAAATATTGATGAATAACTTTATATTTTTTGAGAATGAATATTATAAACAAGTGCAAGGAGTTGCTATGGGGGCTACTTGTGCCCCCATTTATGCAAATTTAGTGATGGCAATGTGGGAACATAGATATGTTCTCTCTTCTGAATTCTCAAATCAATGGGTTATATATGTCTGATATTTGGACGATAGTTTATTGCTTGGAAAAGAGATGGACAATATGTGAATCAGTTTGTGGATTACATGAACAGTATATGTCCTTATTTCAAATTTACTCACGTATTTGACAATGTGGTTATTGATTATTTAGATGTAACCATTAATAGAGATCTCCAGCTCAACAAATTTCCTTCCAAGGTATTTCATAAACCTACTTATTCAAACTGTTTCCTGAGGTTTAATAGTCAACATCCTTATCACATTAAAAGGGGCCTTGTTAGAGGGCAGATGATAAGGGGAGCAAGAATGTGCTCCACCTTGAACTATTCCAAAATGGAATTGGGAAATCTAGTTGAGATGTTTAAGGCACGGGGGTACCCAGATTCACTAACCCATGAATTGGATTTGGAGATACTTGAAGGATGGGGTACTAAGTTTATCACCCTACTGGGTACTTCGGATAACCACTTTTTGACACATACTGAGAACAGACATGAGAATGTTTTTCAGGACAGTACTATTCCAAAGAATTTTAGACATTCTATGGTGACAAAATTTGGCCCATTTTGGTTCAAAAGTTAGGAAGATTTTAGAGAAAAACTGGACAATTCTGGGCATTAATAATGAACTTTTGGTGAAGTTAGGGCCTCATCCAACATTCACCCATAAGATGGGTAACAACATTAAACACCTCTTGGAACATCCCTTAAAAAAGGTGCTGGATAAAAGTACGAGACCATGTGGGATGTGTGCACAATGTGTCTACATACTGAGAGACCAGGTAGTAAGGACAGGTGAACCTTTGAAAGAGATTAGATTAGCAGTGGGTAATTGTCGAAGCAAAGGGTTGGTATACATTGGCATATGTGAAGGATGTAATGGATTTTACATTGGGAAAACTGAAAGGGTTCTTAGAAGAAGGATATATGAACATCTGTATGCCGTAAGAACTGCCAATGTTAACAACGCAGTGTACAAACACACATTACTTTGCCCCTCATTTACTGTTTTTAGATTTGGGATTTTAGAAATAGTGGAGAAAAAAGCCAGAGGGGGTAATTGGCACAATAAAATAGAGGAATGTGAACTGCGATGGCAACTGCGTTTAAATGCATGTGAATTACCTTGGATTAATGAACTAGCTTCTATAAAGCCCATTTTAGTTGCCAGAGCAGAGGTCTTATGAGACAAGAGCACATTCTTCATAATTTTGTAAGAATGTTGCTTGAAATGTATTTTAGTGTAATTTCACTTTAAAAAATAATTATTTGCCTAATTACAAAGGGTATATAAAGATGCTTAATGAATAAGACTATGTATGTATGTGATAAAGTCTGCATGTTGACAGACGAAAGCGCTTATACTTGGGAGTCTACTTTGTTAATAAATACTGTTCATTTTTACCAACTGGTTCTGAAACAATTTTTCAGAGGGTATATTGCTCCACACAGTGGATAATCACATACTTATTTCCTTTCCAATTTCATCCCATAATTTCTCATTTATTCTTTTTATTCCTTTTCCTAATCAGATATGCTCATATGTCTCTTGCTTAGCTATATTTAAACCTCGTGATATAATAAAATAATGTCTTTTCATCTTGTATATATCTTGAGTATATGTGCATAAATTAAATCTTTAAACTGTCTCATTTTATAACTTCAAAAACTTTTTCTTAACATCATTTCCTCTCTTCTTCTTTTTTCCTCTAAAATCACAAAGTTTCTTGTTAATATTATATTCATACTAATTACTACATAATCCAGAATTTTATGAAATGTTCCCTTTCTTTACTTGCAACATAGGCATACAATGCTATAATTCTATATACCTGATTATGCCAACTGTGGTCTACAAATAAATCTTCCCATCATTATCAATGTTATAGTCAATATTTTCATTGACTTTCTACAAAGTAAAACTATGCCTGAACATAGTTATTTTCCTAGGTTCCATATTGTATCTCCTCCCCAAAGTTTATTTGTTTATAATCTATCTTCTTGTATCAAAAATCTTGCATCTTCCACTATTACATTGACATCGCACCTACTACACCAATTTAGGATACCTGTTCTTCTAATTATATTTTTAATACTATTTCTTACTATTTTGCCAATATATTATTTTTACCCTTCACTATTTCCCAATTTATATGTTCCTCATCACTTATTTCAGAACATCCTTCTATATTATCTTCTGTTTCATTTTTTTCTTTATCCCTATCTTTATTTTTACCTTGATCTTCTACGTCCTCTATCTTTTATTGAGACTGTTTCTTCTTTCTGTATACTGTTCTCACTTTTGTTTTCTTCTTCATCATTTTTCTCCAGATTACAATCCATAAGTAAATGCCAAAATTTGATATATTTATAACATTTTAATTCACACTTCTTGCAGCATGGCCAGTTTCCCCACAAATATAACATTTTTTTATCATGGTTACTTATCAAGTTGATCATCTTTTCCACAGAAAATAAAAACGTGTTTTCTGCTGTTCCCAAATTTTTACAACACCCCTGTTATCCTCTACATTTATCATACTAGGGACATGGACGGTGTTTTTCTTTCTACATTTTCAGATTTTCAGTATAATATAAAAGTCACATCCAACAATCTATATGTCTGTGTTATCATACGCTTTGCTAATGATGTCCATAACTTTCTAAAACTTTTGCTCAAGTATCTCTTTAAAGTCGCTTTTCAACTTCAGTTCAAAATTGAGCATGTATTTTCTTTTTTGTTTCTCTGCAAAAAGCTTTAACCACACAAGAGTTCCATTGATTACTTATTTTTCTTCTCATACTCCCCAAGAAACTTTATAGAACAGAACCAGTCTCAAAAATAATATCACAAAATGTCTCTTTATAAATAAAAATAAAACTCTTACCTCACGAGCCTTCATTCTCAATGGAACTATTAAATTATAATAAATGTCATACCTATCCATTTCTTTTTCTTCTTTGGTCTGAATTCTTATCACAAATTTCCTTTGACTGTTGACATTTCGTTTCCTCTGTTTATCTCATCGCTTTCCCTGCGGTTTCCTTAACAGTTGTAGCATACGATTTGTTTTTCGGCAAATCTTCTTTTAAAATGGCTTCCAATTCCTCCGAATGGATTTTTCCCTTAACTTCACCCCTTGAAACATCTTTTCCATTCTCAATCTCATGGTCACAACAATTCACAAAAATTTCATCCCACAACCCTCCAGACTGGAAAGTTGTAATAACACATCCAATGAAATGTTGAATGTTTGCTTACAATAAAACAAATTTTGCTTAAGCATCTCCCCAGAATCCTGTAGAGTTTCAAACACTGCAACAGCATCTGGCTCTGCCACCTATCATCTTGGATCTCCTTGAGTGCTGTTCTCCCAGCTGCTACTGTACTAGGATTGGAAAAAGCACTCTCCTAATGAGCTAGGGAAGTGCCCCTATGCCCTGGTCAAATTTCTCCTAGTAATATAAATACCTCCTCAGGCCTCCCCAAAGAAAAAGGCCACTAGCCTAGTGGGACTAATTTGGTCAACAAAAGATAAATAAATACATTTATTAACCAGGGTAGAGTTCTGGGCCCATATGATTAATTTCAGTCTCAGCCCAGAGACGAAGGAATTGGATTACAAATTAACAAAAATGTAACCAAAAGCACAAATACATTGCCATACATAACAAAAAATAACAATTAGATAAGGTAAGCAGTAATATAAATAGAAAACAATGCAATTGTTTACAATGTTAGTATATAACTGTTGCATGGTTGAGAGTAAGAAGCTGCTTCGCAAATTGAGTGAAAGAGTAAAATAAAGATACAGAGATGAGGTGAAAGTGGGATATGGGAAAATTGTATTAATACTTTTCATTTCTGATAGCTGGGATAGGAGGTGAGGGGCAGTGGCATTTGGTAAGTATCTGAGGACCCATTAAATCAAACCAAAAAGGCAGCATGATGCATCAGAGCTATGTACCTTTTCCTCAGACAAACCACCACTTTTCAAACCCAAGACTACTCAGGAAAAAGGTTATATGACTAACAGAAAAACTTCCTTCAGTTCCCAACTTCAGATTAATTTGTAACTGAATCCACCAATACCACCCCAACCTTAACCCTACTCACCTCTCCTGCCCTACACAACCCGAGTCCAATATACCCCTATTTTACCTAAGAAAACATTCTGTCAAAGAAATGCCCTAATATAGTCACTTCCAAACCACTTTTCTCGCCCAGCTCAAATGACCTGTTGCCAAGGTTTCTCAAAAAAACATAATGATTTCCCATCATCATCCAGCTATTTGACTCCTATAGTGATCCAATAAACAGCCATCACCAACCATATAGTCTGACAGGCAAGTAGAGAATGGATGTAGATTGCCAAATCTTTCTTACATATGACAACATTCACGAGCACAACTATGGACTATTTATTGTCATCAATCTACCTACTACATGTTTTTGGGATGAAACTAGAGTACCTGTCAAATCCATAAGAACACATGGAGGACATGCAGACTCTGTACAGAAGGCAACCTAGCTGAGAACTGAACAAGAGAATCTCTTGTTGTGAGACAACAATTATAGACATTGTGCTACTGTGCTTCCTGATCTCTCTCTACACATCTGTCACTCTTTCAATCTTTCACTTACTCAGTATACCTTCACGATATACAGACATAAGCCATAATCACCCCATCCCCAAATGTACCAGACTAATATATCAGAATACCAAACTATATCTATCACCCCACTCCTATGCAAACTATTAGAGAAAGCAATACACGATCATCTGACTATTTCACACCCCTCACAAATAAACAGTCTATCCACACACTAGCATAGTTTCATTAAACAAAGGAGTACACAAACTGCTTTACATATACCGATATTATACTTGCAAACTTATTTGTAGACCCATCTAAAGTCAAAGGCCTTTGCATCTGTCAGCCACAAACTACTACTTAATTTACCAACCTAGTCCAGTTTCAGAGACTCTAGTCTTGGCTGGTTTTCCAATTATTTAACAACTATAACCTTCTTTGTTAAATACAATAATTTCCTTATACAGTCTCATGAAATCACTGCAGGGGTGCCACAAGGATCTGTCCTAGCCCTATTCAGCCTATTCAATAATCTTTACCAACTGACTTACAACTATTCTATACCCTGGTAACCATTGTCTTCTTTGACATTGCCACCAGTCACAACACAGTACAACAAAAATTCCAATAAATTCTCCTTTAATTACAACTCTGGTTACTCCAAAAGTAGATCATACTAAACACTATAAAAACAAAAATCATGTTCTTCGGCACATCACCAAAACAAAGCAAACTGCATTCCCTTCCTTTTTTTCCTCAACAAACAACAAGCAGCATATAAAATGTGTAAATTCATTAAAATATCGTGGGGTTACATTAGCCCGTACATCAAACATGCCCCTGCACATTACTAACTTAACGGCAAAAATCAAACGCATCCTTTTATAGTTGCCACAGAACCCCATAATTTCTCATTTTCAATGGAAGGAAAGTGATTGGCATAAATATCTTGCAACTTCAGTTCATAATATGTACTGCCACTGTTAAGTGCCTCCTGGCAAACATATTACATACTCAGCTGCAATATAACAGTAATAATAATAATGATACATATTTGTTAAACAGTCCCTTTTCAGGGGCCATCAAAAGGACACCTTATCAAGTTTGCTCCCAAACTGTGCCCCATTTCTTAAAACCCATAACATGCCCATTTCAGTAAATTTTTGTTTCTAAGGAAAAGACCAACTTGCACCTGATTCAGTAGTTCAAGTATAACATAATTTACTCCAACTTTGTACCTTAATCTTTCCCCTTACCATATTTTTACAACTTAATACAGTGACTTACTTTAACCCTTAGCACTCCTTGTTTCATTCACTTATACCTGTCCTTGTCCCACAACCCTTACTAACCTTAGATTTAATTCCTTGTGCATCTCCCCTATACCTCTGGATATGTTCATAATAATTTCAATTGTGCAGTTACTTCTCTTGCTTAATATTTTATTAAAGAATGTCTACTATCTTTGAACCCCCCCCACCATTAACTATAATATTACAATTTGCATAACATCTAAGAGTGCATACTTTTCTATAATAAGATCATTTTACTAAACTGACTTCTCTGTATATACTTTCTGCATTTCTACACATTTCATTGCGCTTAACTCAATGCACAAATATAAAAACTTTTTTTCAAAATTTTGCTCATGTAAAATGTTCTTAAACAATTGTGTAAATTAAAAATTTCTTGCCTGCCTTTGGCTTCATCTTCTGGGCTGTGGCTGAAACGGGTTCACCTTGAATACGTCCATTACACTGGTCAACATAAATACATATGCAAATAAACAATCACATACATGTATGCAAGCTAAATGTATGTATGTATGCATGTCCCACTCAAATACCTTTAATCATAGTCATACATTTTCCATCTCAGACCTCTCCTGAAAATAAATAGGCCATCCATGTCTACCAGGACTAATCTCGCCAACATAAAGCAAAACTGCCACCTTCTTAAAGAAAACACACACAAGTGACAGGTGTAAGAGTTGTGGCATTTTGTGCATTCACACAATACAGCACTATATGTCTTGTGTTCAAAATCATAGTTTAGCTTAATGTAACAGTTTCAGAAGCTAGCTAAAATTAAGTTAAGCTTGTTCTTTGTTCTTTTTTACTGAAGCTCATATGTGTGTTGTACTGTTAATATCGTTGCTTCTATTTTTTGCTGTTGAGTTTGGATTACATAAAGACTTTGGATTGTCTAAGCAAGATATAACATGACCGTATGTTCAAATGCAGAGTTATAAATTATGTGAATCATTGGAAGTGTTGTTTGATATCAGTGGGGAAAACATATAACCAGTGCTGTTAATTCTGTGGTGAGTACAAGTTGCGTTCTAAAGCTTTAGGTACAAGAGATGTGCTTAAAAAGGGTGTGTGTACGCACACCCATGCAGGGGTGGGGGGTGGACTCATGTTGCAGTCAGACTGAAGGGGGTGGCAATAGATCCTGCAACGATGAAATCCAACATCTCTGATAAACTGCATTACTCTATGAACATACCTCTGAACTTCTATGACTAATGCACAATGCCAGGGCTATGATTTACATATCGAAATTCATTATTAAATAACTAAATTAAGCCAATACAAAGATGCAGTACTATTCATTACATGAGCAGTAGTACCTGAAAATGTTCCGTTATGAAAAATAACAGAAAAATACTTTCTGACCCTCTGTTAAGATTTTTAAAGGACATCTCCATGCTTGACGTTTAGAAGTATGTGGGGGGACTACACTTTATACCGATACACTGTATTATCTAATTAAAACAATATGCACACTTCCACTGTAACCCACTCGAGTCGAATGAATCGTTTGTGTTCTACAGAGCTGCAAGCAGTGCTGCTGCTGTTGCCGACAAGTGAGTAAATTTAGCTCCCAGTCAAGGCAGAGGACTAAAGCTCTTTGCTTTTAATGAGCTGCTTTCCGTGCCTACGGTAGACAGTCTGATTCCTTCTTCCTTCACTTGCTTGCTATGTGACTCTAAGCAAGTCACTTTTCCAGACAATGTCTTTATATCGCCCATGAAAAGGGTCAGTTTGTCCCATTGTCTTAACCTGGTCAGCACATATGTAAAAAAAACATTAAAAAAAGGCACGGACAGTGTCAATACTTTTTCCTATTGATGTCAAAGTAGTTAAAGAAAAATCCCAATAAATAAAAGTTGCATAGGAGCGGCCTTAGGTCAACTGGTGCCCTAGGCAAAAATGCTCCACGGCACCCCCTACCACACCATCTGGTGCCCACATCCTCGTCTACCTACACCAAATAAATACTGGAAAAGTGCCCCTGCTACAGTGGCGCCCTTGGCGGATGTCTAGTTGGCCTATGCCTAAGGCCGGCTAAATTGTGATGAAAGCATTTAGTCTAGGACTGCATCTTCAAAACCTATTAGCAATTTGCTAATTTAAGAATTTACACTAAGATATATTAGCATACAGAAGTTAGAAAATCATTCACGTTTCAAAACCTACATAAGAACTTGGCTCATATGCAGTCGCCCTACTTACTCTCTTTACTTTCATTACTGGAAGAAAACAAAAAGAAGTTGGAACAATACAACACCAAAGGGGAAAAGCTGAAGCCGTTCCTGGCGAGACCTATAAATAACCACGGGCAACCAAACCTCCCACACACACGGGAGTAGATAAAGAACTACCCCCATTCTCTTAACATTACACAGTGCTTGGGATGTCAGCACGCACGCGCTCCTTTCTTCCCTTTGTGTTGCTGACGTCAAGACTCGCGGATGCGCAGAGTTATTCCGCGTGTGAGAACATTTTTTTTCTCTGCCCCCACTGCACCAAACACGAGCTTGTGAGAAAGGCGGTTGGCATCCATTATTTCATCGCTTACTGTCTTTCTGTTCCCGTCGGTCGCCTCGCTTGTTCTTGTTACATCAAAATTTCCCCATATTATGGCGATCAAGGAGGAGAAGAAACCCTTTAACCAGACTTTGACGGAGTGGAGACAATTCTTTTACAATCCGCAGAATGGACAATTCATGGGGCGAACGGCGAGCAGCTGGGGTAGGGGCTCATTCATTTTTTTTCATGAGGGACAGGTTTGCGTTGCTGATTGTCTGCGGCTGTCCTAAGATGGGAAGTCTGATGATGATGGCTTGTGCTTATTAATACAAGCGGCTGTTTTGGTATAAGAGGGGGTGACATTTATCCAAAAAGAATGACCTGTAAGCATTTTAGGAAGCTAACGGTTTTCTTCAGCAATGGCCTGACTGCGGCAAGATTACACGTCTGCAGTTCATTAGGTTTTTGGTGGCATCAGGGGATGCAGGAATAATCAAAGGCAGGGATATAAGAAGAAATGAACAGTGACGTTTGCCAGAATGCCTGCTAACCTTCAGGAGCCCAAATTTGGGTCCTTTTTGGGTGTCCTTATCTTTTCGTACCGAAACGGTTTGTTTTGACGTTTAAGTAGGGCTGCAGTTATCGTAATTTTATTTGATGAGTTTGTGTTTTTATTTTTTCCTTCTGTAGGAATGCTTTTAATGTGCATTTGTGTAACTGACAAGTAGGAGGATTTCCTCTTGCGGTGACAGCTGTGTTTTGCCGGGATCTGCCGGCAGCGCATGCCCACCTAGGTTCTGTTCTCTGGCACGTTCTGAAAGCCTTGGTGCTGGTTAGCTTCCCTGGCGTCACACTTGAATGCCGTAAGCTGTAAGAAAATAGGGTGTGCATATCCACAGCTGCAGGATGCTGAGGGAGGATGTACAGATACTGGTTAAAACAGAACAGAATTCTTACAACGGGTTTGCTGGATCTGACGTTCCTTCCATGCTTGCAGTTATAAGACCGGGTCCTGTCCATGTGCAGAGCACAGACATATGTTGGGTGATAGGGTGCAAGCGGCATCTGTATTTAATCCGTTTCACAGACTGTGAGACGTCCTCCCGCATACATTAGCGTCTCATTTTTTGCGACCTTGTTGCATTTGACAGCATACCTGTCAGCTGTCCCTGATTCTGGCGCAAGTTTTAGCTCTGGTCGTCTTAGTCTCCCGTTTTTTTTTTGTTAGAAACGGTGGTGACTTTCACTTAAACAATAGCGGTAATTAGAGTTATACACTTAGTTTACTTCAGAAAATGCATATTAATTCACATCCTCAAATTCTCGCACTGTTTCAGGTTAATAGTATTATTTTAAAAGCGTACCTGATTATGCCTGCATTTGTTCCTAATTTGTTGAGATATATGTTTGATAGTTTCATCTAGCTCATCTTGTGTGCGGACAACTGGAGGTGCCTGTTAGATTTTGCAGTCTTTGCCCCGTAGTACCTGCAACAGGCGAGAAGATGGGTTTCGTTGCTCTTGCCACAACCACATTTTGACATATTCTCAACGTTTTTGTTTTGTATTAGTTCTTTGCTGTGGCACTTTCAGTAGGCCATTCCCTGACGGCATCGATATATCCCCCCAACTTCCGTCATTCATGGGGATCGGCATTGTGACGTTGCCGTTATTCACTCATTTGATATGGAAATGAACCCCCGTGTGCTCCTGCTTGGTGACCAGAAGGAAATTTCCATTCATGTGACTCGAATGTTCTACCCACCCCCTTAAGTCAGAAATCGGTGATTTGTTTGAGAGAGTGGGCAGAATGAATGAATTTGGTGCAGTGCACTTGACAGCATTGTGATGGATGATGAAACACGGTGTGGACTTTAATGTGGTACTATGGGTCAGGTTATGACAGTGCATCCGTTACAGAGGTGTTTGGAAACGTTCAATTTGAAAAACTTTTAAGAATGAGCCCAGAGTGCCAGCTGAGTGTGCCACTGATTTGCTTGGCTCTCCCTATCATCCAGATGGGCGTTGCATGCAAGCTGTCAAGGTCGTGTTGTCTCTTTTTCATATGCAGTGTTCTGTTTACAATGGGGCTTAGCTATTTATGGTTGATAGCATTCTTGACATTCAGATAACTACTGGAAATTAAAACCTTGCCTGTTAAAACACTGCTGCTGTTGTTGGAAGTGGGTGCATTTTGATGTTAAGAAAAACTGTCGCACTGTTCGACTTTTTCCTTCCCTTATGTTAGAAACACTGTTTTGAAATCATAAAAGCTCGACTTTGAGGGAGATAGCATTATGCTGCCCTTCTAATTTTGAGTTTCTCCTTTGTGAAAATGTTTTCCCCGTGGTGGCATCAACTCATGGTGGCAGCAGAGCCCTGGTGCCAGTATGCACCACGGCAAAACCATTTGCAGCAACATCTGTGAATGATTGGCGGTTTAGTCGGAGCCTTCTGAACCATCTTACAAAAATTGTTTAAACACAGAGCGGCCAATAAAAGTTTATCAAAGATTATAACTGAATCTGTAAACTTTAGACACATTTTTTGGTTAGTGTGTCTTATGTACATTAACACTGATTTCTGTACTATATGTACAGTGAAGAACTGTTGAGATAGATAGTGAGTATTTTTTAAAGAAATTAAAATAGTGACAGAATTTGTTTGTAATAAGTTCAGGCTGTTTTATTATCTGAGTATATAATGATACAGTTGTGCCATTGTTTTCTGTTGCTATGAGAGCAGCTATGGTATCCCATGTTCTGATTAGGAATAACTATAAAAGCTGAGAACTTTAAATATTTATGGAAGGTTATGATGTGTTTCCAAAGATAACACAGGAATGCGTTCTCTCTCTAGCTGAGTCACTGATAAGCATTTTTGTTCTTAGTACCGAACATTCAGATTATGTTTCAAATGTGATATAGATGATCCTGTAAAATAGAAATTGTTGATTGTAAGCTGCTGAGATCACTCTACAGATACCAATATGTTGTTCCCCAATGCCTTCATGCTAATTTCGGCAGGTAAAATGAACTGTTAGTATATTGGCTGGTACTTTTTGTGACATTCATGTAACCGTAAACCAAGCATTTCAACAGTGACCATGTAACACCCTAATTAGGATTGTAGTCTTGAGTTTTGGGGTGATCTTTTAAGCAGCCTGTCCCAGCATATTTACTGTGTTGCAGTTCATTTTTTTTTTTTTTTTTTTTTTTTATTCAGTGATCACTTCAGTCAAAACTCTGTTGTGTAGACAAGGGGATGTACACCTTTAGAGAACCAAAGGCAAAGTGCACATTCATTTTGACTTCTGGATGTGTAGTGATGCATGCAACAACTACAGACACGGACATTGTTTTAACAGTGTAGATTGAGTTAGAGCAAGTATGCTTGCACTTAAGTGTCAGTGGGGGGGAACATTACTGAAAAGTTGGTCAGTGTAGGGCTTTTTTTTAACAAAGGTATTTCAGATGCAATTTTTTTTTTTTTTTTTTTGTGTGATGGGGGGGGGGGGGGGCTTTGCACCCATCCCCACTTTGTGAAATAATGACAAAAATTATGATAGGGGTTCAGCACTTGTAGACAGGCAGAATAGTTTGTTACTTGGAAGCTAAGAATGTATTACACAATATCATTCTGTTGTATTTGCAGATACAGTTGAATTTTTTCCCCCCACTTGTATCGAATTATCACTTGTGACATTGGCAAATTTGTATTTATATAAAAGTAATCACACTGTAATTAACGTAAACATTTTACTTCATATATACTCTTTGCATATCATATAATCTAAGCAACATTACATAAATTATTCAATTCCTGTTTTTTTTTTTTTTTTTTTTTTTTTTTAAACAAGAAATCTTTATTAAACCATCACTTACTGCACAGGCAATCATACATGTATACAAATGAAAACAAATCACACCGGAGCAGTCCTAGTTGCAAGTATTTTACATTGCAAACCATACTGATACACTGCCAGTTTTCAAACATTATACATCACTTATAATCTACTCAATCTGTTTCAGTCAAATGTTACATAGCTCATTTAAGTCCTGTCACCTTTTAAACCTCATTCCACCCTTGTATGTAATTTTTTTTTTTTTTTTTTGCAGTTCCCATTTTTTCCTATGTAGTTTGCTCCCACCTTTTTCTAAAGATCTCTATTCCAGTTGTATCTTTACTATATTTACTACTTCTAGTATAGTTGGTTTAAATTTTGATTTCTTTTTTGGCAGCCGCCATTATTAGACACAGTAAGGCTTTACTATGCCTAGGCAATTCTGATTCTGTATCATAGCTTGGAAAAATCCTCTCCCTTGTCAGACCAATCTGCCCATCCAGCACCTCTGGTGCATCCTGCAGGGAATCCTTAAAGTCTGCCAACTCACTGCACTCCCAGAAAATATGTTCCCCAGTTACCTATTTCTTCCCCATCACACCTCCCGTCACACCTCCAACATTTGCTGTCTGCCTAAGGAAAAAATTTTGGGGATTTTACTTTGGGTTTAGAAATATTTATGCAAACTTTTCTAGGCAAAAATTCTAAATCTTCTAGATTTTGTTGCATATTTGGGAGACATACATACATCCTCCCATTGTTTCGTTGTGAATTGCTTATCCACACTCTCTTCCCAGTCCTCTCTAACCTCCTCTGATTCTTATAGTTATCGTGCAATTTTATATATTCTGTACTAATTATTCCTATTTTATAATGGCAGCTTCTGTTCTAGATTCTACAGAAAAACTCTACTAGCCCTGGTCTTTCGTGTGGGGCCCCGTATTTTTTTCTCTTTGCCTATACTCTTATCAGTCCCTGATAGGGAATGCAGTCTCTAGCCTGCACTCCAAATAAATTCTTGGCTTCTTCCCATTCTGTCATCTTTCCCTCTCTTGTTGTTTGCTCCCTGTACCTTGTTCCTTTGCCAGTTTTCTCCAATAAATTCCAGTCCCCCTCTTGCCTATTTTCTGCATCCCTAATTGCAGTTCCTATTGGCAGATCCTCTTTCTCCATTCTTGTGTTAGTTTAGTTCATAGAATACTTTCTGCTACTTTATGGATGTAATATTCTGCACAATTCTTGTTCTGCTTAAAGGCCTGCATCAAAAATCCCAGTCTCTCCTTTCCACTTTGAAATGTAGTTTTTTGCTTGTGCTGTGTATAAGCTTAATTTTCATTTTGTTTAGTAAATAGATGTGAACTAGTCACATTAGTGGGATAAAGCTTCTGGGAGTGCTCTTCCACAGCTTTTAACACTTTTTTATTATTTTTGTCTTTGTTGTACATTTCTTTCTTTTTTTTTTTTTTTTAATGACATTACTATCGTGGACTTTGATTTCCTTGAGTGAGCCTTTAAAGTGTTTGTCAGATCTTTAGTTTTATTCTTGGAAAATGTAATTGATTTTTTATTTATGGTTAGCTGCTCCCTGACACTTGTAACATTTAACAGGAGTCTGTTTTAAAAAACTGGCCCTAGTGTTGCATTTACTGCTGAATCATGCATACTTGGAAATTTTCAGGCTTGTGTGTATTATGGCAGGCATGAAAGAACACAATCTATGTTCAGCTTTGTATCCCAATGGGACTGCCTTCTAGTGTCATGATCACACAGATAGTTAGTTGTTCAACTGTTTGACAGCTTATAGACCCTTCCCACAAGAAGGTTAACACGGGAATAGCCATCAGGTCCAGTCACCTAACCTTCTGGGACTTGGCTACTGCTAATCAAGATAGATGGAGAGAGTCTTCCAAACTTTCCTTTCAAAATCTATGGCCTTCATCTAGAGACTGGTCCCCTTTATCTTGCCACTGTTGCCCACCCCCATTCGATGGTCTAGATCTATGGCTTATCAGCTTCTTTTAAACAGTCTTGTTTCTCTGTTTATGCTTCAGTTTAACCATTACTTGTAGGCTTACCATGGATGGATTAATTACTTTGAATTCTTTATAGATTGCTTTGTGTCTGTCAGTGAATGGGCTTCTTTTTTTTCCCCTCCCTATCTCATCCACTGGTAGTGAGCAGAAGTACAACAGACCCTGAGTAGAAAGAAATGTCCATTGCCATGATTATGTTCATACAAATGGTTCTGTGGTACATGTTTTTTGGGTTGTGTGCAGTATGGAAAGCTTGAAAGGAATAACACGATGGTTAGCCCTTTAAGATGACCTTACTGTTAAACAGTGCCCCCACTTTAATTGGGCACAGGGGCAAGTGTAGATAATTGTTTGCACCATGTAGGCCATTATCAGTGGAAGGGTTCAACAAAGACTAATCATCTAATCCAGTCTTGTGGGATGGTTGTAGACTTGCAATTCCTTCTTGTCATTCGGACAAGCTGGCACAGGAGTTTAAATAATGCCTCCCCAGTACATACTACTTAAACATTAATGCCGCCCAATGTCTAATGCCACTTTACAGAGCTCTCTGTTCTTGCGGCAAGTGAACATTGTCCCTGTGTTAACCAGTAGGCTGCTAGGAATCCATTTATGAATGAGAAATAAAATTGCTCTGTCTGGGTCGTTCCCATTCCATAAAACTGTTTTATGTGAACTCGGTATTTTTTGGACCTGTTTTTAGCAGCATTTGTACAATGTGAAAGTAATGTTGTGTTAGCCAGCTATAAAATTTGTACATCTGTCAGTCCCTCCATAATGTCTCATCTGTTATTCTTCAGCCCTGGCACAGTTTTCAGATAACTTTCACCTCTTTGCACTTGCAAATCTGCAGCATTAGACATAAGTAGTGCCACTTATCTGCTGCTAAACACCAAAGGTACATCTTTGTCACATTTACTGTGAGTCCATTGTACCATGTATTCTC
>NC_056735.1:1196551773-1196576773 GCF_019279795.1 Protopterus annectens
TGGCAAATCATTGGCAGATCATTGAGGGTGAAGTCAGAAAATAATAAACAGTTGAGTTTCATACTTTATGCCCTTCAGAAAATTAATGCTAATGCAAAACCTGCATTTCTATCAACTTTCTAAGTTTGTGAGAGCGGTACTTAATTGTCCCTATTTTGTGCCTTTGTAGCCCCACTATTTTTGGCTTTGTCCAGATTTCTTGATCTAAGAGGGTGAGAGGAATGTGTCCAGTGGTATGGTCTAGACTTGCACAGACGTCATTACTGCTGCTGCCAGGGTTCACTCTCTCACTCTTCACTCTCTCTCCCCCCGTGACACACACACACACACACACACACACACACACACACACACACACACACACACACACACATACATACACAGTCTCTTTTGCATCCATGCACGTATTCACTCACACACATCGCTCTCACTCTTTTCTGATCTGTCACACAGTCAGTCACTCCCTCATTCATACCTGCATTCACTCACACATCACTCTTACTCTCTCAGTCACACACACACACACACACACACACACACACACACACACACACACACACACAGAGTCACTTCCTCATTCATTCATGCATTCACTCACACATCGCTCTCACTCTCTCCCGATCAAACACACACACAATTACTTCCTCATTCATACATCGCTCTCACTCGCCCAATCTCACACATACACACAGTCACTTTCTCATTCATTCACACATCGTTCTCACTCTCCTGATGTCTGTCACACACATACTCTCTTGCTTTCATGCATGCATTCACTCAGACACGCAGACAGATGCGCACTCATACAGGCATTCACTTACCTGACGACCCGGTTCAAAGTGCTCCACAGCCCAGTACTGGTCTGCTAAAAAGCTACAGTATAGGTCTAGACTTAGTTCACCGCGAACTAATAAGCTTAGCTGCAAAATAAACCGTGAGCTGTTCGCAGTTTATTTTACAGCTAAGCTTATTAGTTCATGGCTCCCCTGTGAGGAAGCTGTGGCTCCCCAGAGTGCCGCGGCACACACTTTGGGAACCCCTGGTCTAATGTAATTAACAAACAATGACTTCAGCATTTCTGATTTGCTAGGCTTGTAAATCGTTTTATATAACAGATTATTCTATAACTGTCATTAACCAATTGTTGATATGATTGGAAAAACTGAAAGCTCGATCTACCCATATACCCAAGTCCTTAAATGAATCAACAGTTTCAATCACCGTGTTCTGTATTAAATGTTCACCTTTCAATATATGTCTCCTAAATCTCATATGCTTGTTTTTTGATGTATTTATCAGCATATTATTCTCCTGTGCCCAAATGGTCAATTTACTCAAGTTCTTTTGCAGACATGCCCTATCTGTAACACATATTCGGTTTACTCAGTTTCAAGTCATCTACAGACAGACTGTAGAACACCTCAGATAAAATATCTAAAAGATACAATTTAAACAAGTATGGGCTTAGGACAAAGTCCTGTTGGGCCCCCTGACTGTAAACAAGCATTTCACCTGTCCTGTTGCTGAATGGTGCATGCCATGTAGCTATCCATTTCATCAAGAATACATCAATTTCTGGTTTTAATTTACTGATCAGTGTATTGTGTATGACCCTGTCACATGCTGATGTTAAATCTATATAAATTGTATCACAGCACAGTTTTTTCATTCATATCCGTTATATTTTTGTAGAACGTCATGTTATAGGTGGTAATAAATCCATTTTCAACATATGCATGCTGATGTATGATTTCAATTCCCAATCTTTCCAATTCTGACAGTAACTTATCCAATATTAGCTTCTGTATTATTTTACCACAGCATGAAAGTAGACTTAAGATTCTGCATGACTCTGGATTTGTCCTCCTCCCTTTTCACTCAGACAGGTTTAATAAGTGCATGCCTCCAATTTTGAGGAATCTCACCATATTTATACAACCTAGTAAATAGATGTAATGGTACTGTATGTTCTTGCTGAAGTGCTTTCAGGTCATTATTACTAATTCTGTCCATTTCCTATGTTTTGTTTGGAAGCAGTTTGCATAGTTCTTTTTCAGTGTAATCTAATTTAATGTCAGTATCCAAGGGTACCTGGATATATTTGTGGAGCTAAACTGTTGCTTAAGATTTTAAGTATGTCTGTAATCTGTTTTAGAGAATAAATTTTAGAATATGTACATAGTTTATCTTATCAGGGCAGCCACGGTGATGCAGCGGTTAGCTTTGCTGCCTCACAGCAAGAGGTTCTCCGATTCGATTCTCGGCTGGGATGTTTTATGTGTGGAGTCTGCATGCCCTCCCTGTGGTCACGTGGGTTTACTCTGGGTGCGCCAGGAAAAGCCGAAAGAAGAAGCACATAGTTTATCAATTTGTCTTTACTCCTTCCACATCTTGCGTATCCATAAAATGGCTTCCTTTTCTGCTCAATATGTTTATATAAATTTTCTTCAGCTTTTTCTTGGTCTTGTTTCGCCCTGTTCTTAACTTGTTTGTTCAGCATATTTGTTTCAGTTTTCAAAGTTATAATTCAACCTCTTTTTCCATTTTTTGTATTCTTTGTCTCTCACCTCAAATCAGGTGGCTTATTCTCATGAAAGTATATCCCCCCTGACGTTGTATGCCTAGATCCTGATGTGTGTTTTTTTTTTGCACTCAAAGAATTTCTCTTTCAAAACTCTCCACCTTCCTTCTGCAATTTTTTTTTTTTTTTTTTTTTTACTGAATGCAAATGCATCACTCCACTTTTACATTGTGACTATTTTCCTTCCATATAGTCTGTAATTAATCTTCTGTGTATTTTAGATTTCAGTTTGATTCATTGACTGGGTAGGTGGGTTGGTCCTGGGGATCTTTTCAGGCATGACCCAAGTGCAGAAGCACTACAAATGTATATAGTTCATGTAATTTGCAACAGAAAATGATATTTTCCCATCTAGTTCCAGTTTACAGCATTACAAAGCAAATTACAAAGTTCAGCACTATGCTACTACTTGTGACATCAGGTTGTTTTGGAATACAATTTTCAAACTGCAGAGGTGGTATAGCACTACATTGTGTTGAGTGTTAGTACGATCTCATTGTAGGAAAAGAGAACTGAGATTATCATTGCAAATTAACTGAGAGAAGTAGGGGGTCACTTGCATGTTAAGGTAATAGGAAAATGATTAGGAGGAGGGAGTGGAAGAAAAGAAAGACCAAAAACCTGAGAGTGCAGTGGCTTTGTTTGTATTTATTTTTAGGGTTTGAGCCAATTGGACAAGTTAAGAGTTTTGTGGAAAAATAAATAGAAGATTGGGCCTTTGTCTGAGAAACAGGAGTATTTGTAGGGGTGCTGCATAGCAAAAAAAAGTAAAATTGTAAGATGTTAGTATAGAAAACTCAAGGTGAAGTAATAGGGAACTTTTAAAGTAAAAAACAATATGATGGATTTGCAAGGAATGTTACCACTGAAACAAATAGAAAAAACATTTGATACTTGAGTTAACAAAGAAAGTGATGGGAAATACTAAAACTAAGCAGCAGAGTGTAGAGTTCTGAGCCTGTTTTTGTTAGTTTGCCTTTATTTGAAATTTCTGCGTAACACCATCAGCCCAAAGTATCTGTAAGCCAAGAAGGAAGTAAAACTCGTGATAAATTTTGTTTTGAGATGTCCTTTGCAGTGGGCGAGTATCGCAGAAAAGGAAAAAGGGAGAAGGTGGTGGCCACTCGTATAGAGGTTGATGGATACAAGTTGAGTAATCTAAAAGAAAAGGGTACTTGCATATTATCGCAACCACATTTTTGCGGTTGCGATAGTTGCTCTTGTTTCACTCAAATCTCTTAAGTTTAAAAGGGTCGGCAAAACTATTACATCTTCTGGGATATTGGTGATGGGCTTGGAAGAGGAATAAGAATGAAATAAGGAAGTGGGTAGCTTGTTTTACTGACGCCAGGCAATGAATACAGCGCTCACGATGGTGACTGCTACTTTTGACACACTTAATGCCTAAGAGAGAAAAACAAATTACCTACATGCACCTCTGACATTTTCATAAACTCTGGTTTAAAAGGACTTTGAAAAAAAATGCCACCCCCCCCCCCCATCACCAGTGTGGAGGAACAAAATACCTGTTACTTGCGCAGGTTAACACTCTTAAAACAGTGCACGCATCTTTGGTCTGTGTGGATTTCATAAAGTGTATAACGCTGGAGAGATTGCATACCAACCCCAGAATAAACTGTTCACATAATCCACCCTCCCCTTTAGAAAAGCATCAGTTACTGCAACTTTGACATTGAAAGGGATATTTTCAGTCGTGTTCACAACTTGTCAGAAATAAATAGTTTACCAAAAGCATGATTCCTATGTCTGTCTTTTTATTCTCAGGTTTCGTTCCTCACAGTGCAAACATTCCATGTTAAGTTGTCTATCTCGCCTTCATTCTTGCTGGATGGGTTCGGAGCCGACCCCGGCTCCGACTCGGCCACCCCAAAAGCTCGAGAGTTGGTTCCACCGGCTCGAGGCTCCCCTTATATCCCACAATGCTAGGCGTGAGTTACCCCAGATCTCGTTTGCCGCTACAGCATCGAGGTGTTGGTTTTTCTACCGGCTTGTTGGTAAGTGTATTTTTTGTAAAATTAGAATACTTAAAACCCTATATTTTTAAGTTTAGATATATTTCCCTTAGTGTAGTGGATTTCTACCCCCCTTTTCTGAAAAATTCCATTTTTTTTTTTTTTTTTTCCACAAGAACTTTTAAAGTTCTCTCTCTGGCCTTCTGGCCTTTCTCCATCCCCTAGTGGTGTGTGTGTGTTACTCTCAACTAAACTTTAGTTAATAGTTTATTTTTGAGTTTTAAAAGTAAGATTAGTGTAATCAGTGTGTCTGTTTGAGTGTGTGTGATTACACTTTCTTGTCTAGGATGTCAAAAGAAACAAAGGTCTCAGGCTTCAAGAAGTGTGATGCGTGCTGTCAGAAAATGTCTCTGACAGACGGTCACACTTCTTGTGTTTACTGCCTGGGGCCTTTGCACCTGCAGGACTCCTGTGCTGTATGCCATGGCTTCAGCCCCAGGGTCCTGCAGGAAAGAAAGAATAAATTGATCCTTAGGGGTCTACTTAAGCCTGAGGATTCCCTCTCTGTTCCTGGGAAGCCCTCTAAGGTTTCTAGGTCTTCGGCTCCAGCTTCTGAGCCGAGACCTAAGGCTACTAAGCCTATGTCTACATCGGCTCCGGCTGGAGCCGATGAGTCTACAGTTCCTGTGGTTCCCTCGGCTCCGGCTGGAGCCGAGGTATTAGAAATTCCCTTGTCGGCTCCGACCGTACCTTCGGAGCCGACATCTAGGAAGAGGTCTAGGTCACCATCTCTTGGCTCCGTTCATTCGGCTCCAGGATCTCCCCTGCTGTCTGAACGGAGCCATAGATCTCACTCCTCTAGGTCATCGAGGCTATCGGATCATGACCTTCAGAGGGTAGTGAGTCGACTCCTTAAGTCCGAGGCACTGGCCCAGATGCTTCAGAGCCCGACTCCTCAGTCGATGCCTGCCCCTGTCCAACAATATGTTCCTCCTCCGACTCTGTTGAGCTCGGAGCTGGGTCGTGTCGGAACCGAGACTGTGGTAGCGTCGGAGCCGATACAATTGTCTTCGGCTCCGTCGTCGGCTCCGATTTCTTCCTTGGAAGAACCTCGGCGCCGGACTTCCCTCGTCGGCTCCGAGGGGGTGAGTGGCATCGGACCCTTGTCCGACCCCCCTCTCCCTCTCGGTGCTTCGGCGCTGGTGAGTTCGGCTCCGACATCGGCCTCGGAGCCATCACTGTCGGTGCCGAGGGAGGTCTTTGGCTTTTCGGAGCGGGGACCTCTGGCTCTGCCTGACAGGGGTGCGTTCGAGGTCATGCGGAGTGTGTTAGAACCTGGTTCTACACCACAGTCGGCTCCGGCCCCCCTCTTCGGGTGCCTCAGGTCAAGTCGACTCACTCCCTCATCCCGGACCGCAGAGAGCCAGCTCTCAGGAATCCCCTGTGGGATCTCATCCTCTTCCGAGACCTCTCCTGATTTGGCAGAAGAGCCCCTCGAAGAGAAAGTGTAAGAGGAAACACATTGACTCACCTGAGTCCGTCACCTTTGACACAGATTTAGAGGATTCCGAGGGTTCCCCCCGTTCCCCTTCTGAAGATGTCTCTTTTGCAGACATTCTAGAAATCCTCAAACAGAGGGGAAATTGGCCAGCCCTCAACCCTTCGGAGGATGAATCTGTGTACCTTGAGGCGTTTGGCTCTCGTCCTTCCACCTCCTGGGTGTCTCCCCCCTTTGACCCCCTCATGCAGGTGGTAGCTAAAAAGGCATGGACGGCTCCTGATTCAGTGGACCCCACTCCCAGGAGACCCTCTAAATTCATAACAGCACCAGCAGACAAACAGTTTTTGACGAAAGGAGTTTCTGTGGATGCTATGGTGGTTGCTGCTGCCACTAAGAAGGAAATAGCTGATCCTTCAGTGCCTGTCCATCCACCTAACAAGGAATCTAGGTCCATGGACAGGTACGGGAAGCGGATGTTCTCGTCAGCGACATTTGCAATGCGTTCGCTGAACTACCTATGCCATTTCACTCGTCTTCAAAGGGACTTGATCAAAGAAGCGAGTGACATGTTGAAGGATCCTACAGCTGCGGGTTTTCAAGATAAGATGAACTCTCAGCTGGCTACCCTGAACTCCATAGCCAACTCCTCCATGCGCCTCCTCTCTTATGCGGCTGATGGAGCGAGCAGGGCCGCAGGGACAGGTGTGGCCTTACGTAGGCATGCCTGGATGCGGCTATGCAACTTTGCGGACCCCTTCAAGACCTCTTTCACTAATTCCCCCTTTGATGGATCATCTCTTTTTGGTCCTCAAGTGAAAGAAACCCTGACTAGGTGCGAGACTGATGGCAAGACTCTTTCTGCCGTTGGAGTCCGTTTTTCTACTCCTTCTAGGCCTTACCCCAAGGGTCAGAAAAGTGGGAAAATGTGGTTCCGCAAACAATCTCAAGGGTCTTCACCTGACGCACAGAGTCGTTTTCCCGCCAGAGGCAGAGGCGGGAATAACAATGGTAGACGTCGCCCTAGGGGCAGGGGGGGTCCGCAGAACCAGGGCAATCGGGAAGCCTTCTCTGATAAGCCCTTTCAGCATCCCTGAGGTGTTGCCCGACTGCCTACCTTCGGAGGCAGTCGGGGGAAGATTGTCACTGTACCCAGAGGCCTGGCTATCCCTGACTCAAGACAAATGGGTACAGTCCATCATTTCCGAAGGCTATTCCATTCCCTTCCTTCGCACTCCAATCCAATCAAAAAAATCCCTTCCAGATGTTCCACCCGCTCAAAGGGATCTAGCGGCTTTGGAAATTTCAAAGCTGCTTGCAAAAAGAGCAATTCAGCCAGTTCCAGCAGACCAGCAAGGATCTGGAATCTACTCAAGGTTCTTTTTAGTTCCAAAGAAAACAGGGGACTGGAGACCAATTTTGGATCTCAGTATCTTGAACAAGTCAGTCAAGAAAACAAGATTTCGGATGGTCACGCTGCAGTCCATCCTTCCCCTATTGGGAAAAGGAAACTGGATGTGCTCTATAGACCTTCAGGATGCGTACTATCACATAAAGATGAACAGATGCTCCAGAAGATTCCTCCGCTTCAGGCTGGGAACCAGTCATTTTCAATTCAGGGCCCTGCCCTTTGGTCTCACCACTGCCCCCCGGGTGTTTACCAAATGCATGGCAGTGGTAGCTTCTCACCTGAGAAGACAAGGATTCCAGGTGTTTCCATACTTGGACGACTGGCTCCTCACAGCTCCCACCAAGCATTCTCTTCTAAAGGCCAGGGATTACACCTTTCGCATTTGTCAAAAGTTAGGCATTTCAATAAATTGCGAAAAGTCTGTTTTGTCGCCTTGTCGTGCTATTACATTCATAGGCGCAAATCTAGACACAGTCAACATGTCTGCGAGGCTAACAGATCAGAGAATATCAGACATACACAAACTGGTCTCACTCCTCTTCAACAACAACAGAATCAAAGCCAGGTTAGTTCTGAAAGTGTTGGGAATTATGGCGGCTGCCATACCTCTGCTTCCATTAGCCAGATTCCATATGA
Organism: Protopterus annectens; assembly: GCF_019279795.1. Lineage (NCBI taxonomy): Eukaryota > Metazoa > Chordata > Ceratodontiformes > Protopteridae > Protopterus > Protopterus annectens. The sequence goes on from NC_056735.1 coordinate 1,196,559,873, forward strand.
GAATCCTTCAGTGGATGCTCTTTGCACAATGGTCTTACCAGCAACTTCCGATGTCCCACACCATTATGATTACGCAGGCATGCAGGAATCATCTTCTGTGGTGGAGGTCTTCCCCTCACCTCTTGTTGGGAAGACCCTTTGTTCCTCCCCCTCCGGTTGCTACTCTGACAACGGACGCCTCCCTGATCGGGTGGGGGGGGCATTGTCAGGGCAGGACTGTCCAGGGCACATGGCAACCAGACGAATGCCACTTGCACATAAATGTTCTGGAGATGAGAGCAGTGCTTTTAGCGTTGCAAGCCCTTCAAGACTCTCTTCCCTTGGGAACTATTGCAATCCAGACAGACAACATGTCTGTAGTGTGGTATATCAACAAACAAGGCGGAACCAGGTCCTACCCCCTGTGTCGAGAAGCACTCAGACTGTGGCAATGGGCGATTTCTTCTCAGCGATTTCTGATAGCAACGCACATCCCCGGGAAGTCCAATCAAATCGCGGACAAGTTGAGCAGAGCTATTCTCATGCCTCACGAGTGGTCTCTGAAAGACTCTGTGGTGAGAGAAATTTTTCTCAAGTGGGGTCAGCCTTGCTGCGACCTTTTTGCTACTCCCCAAAACAGCAAGTGCAGAGATTATTTCACACTATTCCCATTACCAGGCCAATCCAGCAGAGACGCTCTAGTCCGAGTTTGGCCCCGGGGACTTCTGTATGCATTTCCTCCCTTCCCACTAATCTCTCAAGTGATACAGAAAGCTATCGCTCAGAAGGCCTTGTTGATCCTCATTGCTCCTTACTGGCCTCGACAGGTGTGGTTCCCCTTTCTACATCAATTTCTGTTGGAGCGACCTTGGCATCTGGACCTAGTTCCAGATCTTTTGATCCATAAGTCGGGTCAGTTTCATCGCTCCCTCTCCTCTCTGAACCTCACTGCTTGGTTCCTCCAGTTCCAACCTTAGCCAGGCTTCCTCAATTATCTCACTCTGTTCAAGATATTTTGATAGCTTCCCATAAATCTTCCACTCGGAAGATTTATTTGAGTAAGTGGAAACGCTTCACATTTTGGGCTCAAGGAAAGGACATAGATCCTTTCACTGCTTCCATCCAAATAGTCCTTGATTTTCTAGCTGAACTCTTCCATGCAGGTTCATCTCCTTCTACTCTTAAAGTTCAATTGGCAGCCATTTCTAACTTTCATGTGGGTTTTTCTGAGTCTGCTTTAATGTCCCACAAGCTTTGCAAAGCCTTTTTGAAAGGAGTTTTTCTTCTCAGACCTCCTGTAAGAAATCCTCCTTCTCCTTGGGACCTAAATTTAGTTCTTACTTCTTTGATTCTTCCCCCTTTCGAACCTGCATCCTCCTGTTCTTTAAAATTGCTATCATGGAAGACTCTTTTTCTGGTAGCTATTACCTCAGCTAGAAGAGTTTCAGAACTTCATGCACTCAGCTGTCGACCTCCTTATCTATTGTTCCATAAGGACAGAGTATCCTTACGAACCAATCCGTCCTTTTTGCCTAAGGTAGTCTCGACGTCAAACCTAAATCAGAGCATTGACCTACCTGTCTTTTTTCCAGAGTATTCCAATAGGTCTGAACAAAAATTACACTGGCTAGATGTTCATCGTCAGTTGAGGTACTATTTGGATAGAACAAAACAATTCAGAAAATCTGATCAGCTGTTTGTCTCCTATGCAGAAGGCAGAAAGGGACTTTCAGTTTCAAAGGTAACATTATCTAGATGGCTAACATCTCTGATTTCCCTTGTTTATGAAATTAGACACCAAAAGCTGCCTGTTAAACCTAAGGCCCATTCCACCAGAGCTTTGGCTACTTCTTTAGCCTTCCAAGACAGACTGCCTATTGACACCATTTGTGCAGCGGCTACTTGGGCTACTCCTCACACTTTCATTTCTCATTATAAATTGGATTTAGCTTCTAGACATAAAGCTAACTTTGGTTCCACTGTTCTCAAGAGTCTGTTCCGTTAGGCCACCCGGGACAAGGTGCTAGGGACGCGGTCCCATCCAGCAAGAATGAAGGCAAGATAGACAACTTAACATATAGAAGTTATGTTCTTACCATAACGTTCCATGTTAGTTGTCTTCTTCTCGCCTTCTTCTTGCGTCCCACCCTCCTTCCCCCTGGCCTGGACAGACCTAGAGGAGTTGTGATTGTGACCTCTCTTTCTACCACCTCTTTTATTAGGCATATGCTGTTGTGCATATTTCCTGGATGAGGATATAGGTCACCCTTTTTCTCCCTGTTTTTAGAGGTGGACTTTGTTTATAGTTGTTCTGATACTTTTATAAGCTGGGGTTAGCTTACAAATGAGATCTGAGGTAACTCACGCCTAGCATTGTGGGATATAAGGGGAGCCTCGAGCCGGTGGAACCAACTCTCGAGCTTTTGGGGTGGCCGAGTCGGAGCCGGGGTCGGCTCCGAACCGAGTCGGAGCCGGGGTCGGCTCCGAACCCATCCAGCAAGAAGAAGGCGAGAAGAAGACAACTAACATGGAACGTTATGGTAAGAACATAACTTCTATTTTCATTAGTAAAACAGTAGCCATGTCAATTCAAATGTGCGTGTGTAATGCACGCAAAACAAGAAGCGTAATTGTTCAGTTATTTGTCATTGTTAAGGTAATCCAAACGTATTCCTTAGCAGTAACGAGTTACCAAAACACTTTGTAGTGTTTCCTGCACTCGTTTCCTTTCTAGTATGCGAATTTCGCAACCGCGGAAATGTGGTTGCAATAATACGCAAGTACCAAGAAAAGAGTACTCGAAGTCTGTACAAGGTGACTTTTTTTTTTTTTGTTTAGAAACTCAAATTTGCAGGGGAAGATTTAGAGATGGTGGCTGTGTCATTGCTATTGGGGAAGGAAGCTACAGCTGCCACGATACTGAAGTAATCCTGATTTAGTAGGCTTACAAGTAAACCACATTAACTATAAAAAAGCACGGTGTGACAATGGTACAAGGGAGGGGCAAGAGAGAATGTAACCAATGTTGTAGAAAGATGGTGAACAATTTTTTAATTAAGTCATGGCTACAGGCGAAAGCAGTTTCTTTCTTGTATTTGTTGTGTAGTTGTACATGTAGTGCTTTGCTGCCACTATAAACATTATTACAAGTGTGTAGCGCATATAAGTCAACTGCTCTGAAATTTGTTTCTTATGTATACAGTGACTGCTGTTTTTATATATGTAAATCAGCTGTTTTAGAATGTAAACACGCTGCTCTTGTATATGCTAAACAGTTCTGCTAACTCAAAACACCAGTGTGAGTCCAATAATTGAAATTGCTAGTTTTTCTTAGTAAGACTTAATACACATCAAAATGCAAGAGCAGTACATGCATTAGTCACACTTGTATGCAGTGTGTTCCGATGTCTGATCAATGCTGACAGGAAACTTTCTGCATTTATTCCTAAAGACTACTTTGTTACTAACAGTTATCTGTGTTTTACTACACTGCAAACCCTTTTGTGTTACTGCCTGTTACATCCTTATTCCTTTTCTTCTATAGCAGACAGCCCCCTAATTGTTTGTACTGCCAGCACGGATCCTGAATTAAAGCCCCACGGACCCAAACACAACAAGAATTAACTTGCGACCAGCTAGCTAAGGAGTCAATGTGTATGTTTTCCTATATATCTTGCTAATATTAGCTAATGACGTGACTAAACAAACTAAAATAATCTGTTAATGGTGTGCACCCATCTCTGGGTTGGCCTCCCACCTCCCCAGGCCTGCCACTGTCTAACATATTTGTGTACCAAACATCCCCTTTTCAGCCCCTAGTGAACACACACTCTACATTCACCTTATCAACATTTCCTTCTATTTTAAATATCCTACAGTTAACTGCAGTGTAAGCCACTTATTAAAGGTGGTGAAGTCTACTCTGCACCGACCTTTTGGTACACTACAGCTGTATTACTTACAAACCAGGGCTGCATTTTCACAGATTACTTTTTGTAGCAGAGTCTCAGGCAAGCTGCTCATCTGGGTTCATCCCGCTCTGTTAGCCCTTGCTGCACTCGGGCTCATTCCACTCCCCTACCCCCATTCCCACTCACCCCCACTATCTTTACATTTATATCTAACCAAATGACACCCCTCCTCCCCTCAGTCAACCACACACATTCTTACAAAATCACCACCCCCTACTTCCTCCACCTCTCCCACTTCACTTCTTACCCCACCCACCACACCCCGACTCACCTTCTTCCTATGCAGTGCTCTCCTACTCCACTTTCTCTACCTCATGCATAACTCCGCCTCCCCCACTCACACATTTTTTCTCTACCTCATGCATAACTCCACCCCCCCCACTCACACACTATCAATCACCACCACCACTCACCTACTCTTCCACTACTCCCCCACCAACACACCCACACCAATGTACCAATCAGCCCTCATCTGTACAACACACCACCCTCCCTACTCTTACCTTTCAAACACATACACACTCACTGCTGTCATCCTCAACCCTCCGATATCTGAAACTCACCAACAAGCTCAGACATCTTCTACTACACTGTATAGCACAACTTTAAACTACAGGCTGACATCCATCCCAACCCAGGACCTCAAACTTCCCTCCCCACCCATCAGCCCCCTCACCTGGTCCTCAAACAAACCCAAATCAGTTTACTACTCACCACCATCCCCTCCCTCCTTATAAAAACCAGTAATACTGACCTGCTTTATATCAACTTCAGTCTCTGCAGCATCTTAAATAAACTTACTGAATTCCTTTGCTACCCTAAACACCTACTCACCTGACATTGCTGCAATAACTGAAACCTGGTTAAAACCCAATATTAAAGATAAAGACATAACTACAACTGGCTATAACATCATAAGACTAGACAGATTGAACAAAAGAGGTGGTGGTGTCACCGTTGAACATTTAAACTGTGCCACACCCAACCTACCTAACTGAAATCCTAACAACACACCTTGAAATAAACCCAAACAAGTCAATAATTATCATAACAGCCTATCTTACCCCTGATAACCTACCCACCATTGAAAATCTACCGTCTTGGGCAGCATCAAATTTCAACCAAGAAACTATAATCCTAGGTGATTTCAACTTAGATTGGCACTCCTGCTTGTCCACCAACCCCTCCCCCTTCATACACCTTTTCAATTTCACCCAAATCATATCCTGTCCAACTTGGACAAACATTCCAATGGGCAGTCAACCTTAGATTGGATACTAACTAACAAACCCAACCTAAGCTACCTAGCTGGCTGCCTTCCAGACTCCCCTTAGTGACCATTCCCCAACCTTCCTGTACAGAAAACGAGTTCACACTCAAACCAACAGAATATATAAATTCATTCGTAGCAAGAAAAATTTTCCCCTTCCACTTACTACTCCCAACTGGTCACTACTTGTTATCCTCCTTCTTGATCGTGCTGTTCAGTACTTCAACAACACCTTTCTTACTATACTAAACAATCTTGCACCCACTAGAAAAATTAGACCAAAATCTAAGAACCTACCCTGGCTAACAAAAGACAAAAAGTTACTACTCAAACAAAGAGACAGGGTTTGGTTAACTTATCACACCACCAAAAATAGAGTGAACCTCATCACATATCAACAACTCCGAAGTCTAGCTAAAAACAAATAAAATCTGGCAAACAAAACTACTTCCACACATGCCAACGACAAATACACCAAAACAACCCCCCCCCCAAAATTCTGGAAAAACAGCCTCAACCCTGGCTATACCCCAACCCCTTCACCAGTCACCTCAAATGTAACTGACCCTATTGCAACACAGTTCAACTCGCACTTTATAAATACTATCACCTCACTGCTGGGTAACCAGCCTATTCAACCTTTGTCCATCCCCACATCCTTCTCAGACTTCCTCAACTTCCTCACATTTGCACCAATTCAAACTAACTACATAAAATCACTCCTTTCCAAGTTTAAACCCTGCTGTCTAGCAGCAGACCAACTAACCAATGAATTTCTTTAAAATTGCCGCCCCCACAATATCCTACTCCATGTCTGTCCAGGTCAACCGCTCCATTGTTGAGCAATATGTCCCCTGTCTATCAAAAATATCATATATCATCCTCCTCCACAAAGGCGGACCCTCTAAAGACGTAACCAACTACCGTCCCATAGCCATCCTCTCTGCTCTTGCAAAAAACTTTAGAAAAATGCATTCACAACCAGCTCCTAAACCACCTCCTCAATCACAGCCTCCTTTCCTCCTCAAAACATGGTTTCAGACCAAAACATAGCACCGCCTTTCTGTCTTTCACTAACACCATCCAATGTCTTATAAATGAAGGCCAACATGTCTCATCCATTTTCCTTGATATGTCAAAAGCCTTTAACACTTATCCCACCAAATTCTTCTTAAACTTTCATCCCATGGCCTTAGTTCATCAGCTCTGTCCTGCTTCCTTAGCTATCTTTCCAACCGACAAGTTACCAAATGGGAAAACAGCCTTTTCTCCTTACTCCCCATCTCTGTTGAGGTTCCCCAAGGTTCGATACTAGGTCCTCTTCTCTTTACAATATTTACAAACAACCTCAGCTCTGCAACACAACTAGCCTCCATTGTCCAGTATGCTGACAATTCCACACTTGTATGCTTAGCCCCCACCCCCCAGGAACTTCAAATAAAAATGCAAACTTCCTTTCAAGATATAGAAAAATACCTTGCAGAACATCAACTTATTCTAAATGCAAACAAAACTAAGATAATGGTTTTCAGAAATAACAAACCCAGATCACAACAGCCCCCACTAAAAATACTATCCTCAAATGGAACCATGATGGAACCCACAAGCCAAACCAAACTACTAGGCATAATTGACAGACGCATTTCACTCACTATCAAAAAAGTCCACTCCAAACTAAGTACCCTGTATAGAGCCAAGCAATACCTCACAAAGTGCCAGACTTCTCACTGTATGCTCACAACTATTTTCCACCCTCCTTTACTAATCTGCAAAAAACTGACCTAAGTAACTTAGAGTCCTGCTACAACAAAATCGTTAAATTTGCCACAAGACACCCATGTAGAACCCACCACTGCACCGTTCTTTCCCAACTCAACTGGCGAGAACTCCCCAACCTCCTATTACTCAACCAGTTGTCCATGGCCCACAAAATTAACCACCTACCAAATGATTGCCCTGCACTTTCTAAACTAATCCAACCCAGTGAAAACCTCAGAACACTTGGGTCCTGTAACAAACTAATGCTAAAGATTATTCAACCCCACAACTCCCCATGGCACCTCCCCTCTACTCTTTCAAAATTCCCAAGCTGTGGAACACCCTACCTCAAACCATAGCAAAAAAATCCTAACTATCATGAGTTCAAACAACTCCTAAAAGAACATCTAGCAAACCATTGGCTTTGCTCCTGCCATACTACTGGCTAAGTCTACCCACTCCAAACTATAACTCTGCTCCTTCTTATCTCTAGCTCTAACCCCCCCCCCCCGGGTTTCTGTTATTACCACCTATCTAAATTCCTTTCAGTTTTCTGTCAGCAACTAGATTTTGGACAGAGGTCCTAGACAATCTTACCGATCATCTGTAACCATAACTACCACTGTTATATGTTTTGTATACAGTATGGTATCCTAATTCATTGTATATCTACGCAGTCTGTTACGAAAATAAAATTGTCAAAGATTCCAAAGGCAACCACAAGGCATTCTATAGCTATGTCAAGAATCTAAATGGCAATGCTCAGATCTGCTCTGAGCTACAACAGAATGGCATTAAATATACTGATCCCAAGGATATTGCCAATATCCTGACAGATCGATTCAGTGCCAACTTAACCCTCCTCTCGCCCCCTAAAGGGCCCATCTCAATACCAAAAGATTGCCATGTTCCAGTAATAACGGCCACACAGGTAAAAACTGTACTCTCCAAAGCTAAGAATACAACATCCATGGGACCAGACAACATCCCGGGCTGTGTAATAAATGAACTGGCACCTCACCTAAATGTCATGTTTAATCATAGCCTCACCTCTGGCTTCGTGCCCACTGAGTGGCGCACAGCTACAGTTCTCCCACTCCACAAGGCGGGATCCACCTTGGATCCTGGAAACTACCGCCCCATCTGTCTGACGAGCCTGATCTGCAAGGCCATGAAACATGTTATCATGGAACTTGCAAACAAAGACATTGGCAACCTTCAAACACTGGACCACAGCCAGTTTGGGTTCGTGAAGGGCTGAGCTTGTCTTCTGAACCTGACTGACTTCTTCGAATCAGTCTCCAGAGCTGTGGACCAGGGTAAGGCTGTCTACACAGTCTAGTTGGACCTCGCCAAGGCTTTCGACACCATCCCCCACTCTGGAATCCGATAAACTTACTAAGCTGGGCATTAATCCCTTCATCACTCGATGGGTTGCTAACTGGCTTACTGATCAAACCCACACTGTAAAAGTAGCCGACTCCAAATCCAGTTCCAGACAGGTGACAAGTGGAGTACCTCAGGGTTCAGTCCTGGGGCCGCACTTGTTTGGCATCTACTTCTCTGAAGTACAGGCCAACACTAAGGGACTCTGGCTAACAAAGTTTGCAGATGACTGCAAAGTGGGAGCCATTACTGAATCCCCAAATGATGTGGATATTCTACAAAAGGGCCTTACAGAAACAGATGCTTGGTGCCAGAGCCATGGGCTCAAGCTCAATGCCAAGAAATGCCCTTTGGGGAAAAAACATGTACCCATGAATTACCACATAGGTGGCAGTACACTAAATACCGAAAGTGTGGTGGTGAACAGTGGTCTCACCTTTTGATAACCACATCGCCACAACAGTCAATAAATCCTATGTGGCACATCTCATCACGAAGGGCTTTTCATCCAGAAAAAAAGGAGGTCATTGTTCCACTGTACTCATCACGCATTAGACCCATTATAGAATACAATGCCCCGTTTGGTATGTACCTCTCAAGACATCTGCAACAACTGGAAAGGCCACAGAAATACCTCACTAAAAGAATCACAGGCCTAAAGCAGATGCCCTACGCTGACGGTCTGAAAAGACTCCAGCTGTACTCTGTCGCATATCATCTACTCAGAGGTGATCTCTGCTTAACATACAAGGCCATGTCAAACCCAGAACTGTTGGACATGCTGCACTTAAAGAAATCCCAGTCCCTCAGAGCCACACGCTCCAGGGATCTAAATCTTGTCATCACAGTAAACAAAACATGCTGGAGGGATAGGTTCCTGACCCAGAGACTCCCCAGACTCTGGAATAGACTGCCCATATATGTCAAGCAGAGCGCCTCTTTGGCCCTCTTCAGAAGGAACCTTGACGATTGGATGGGAAATTCACCCCGGGGATCATGTCAGTCGCCCTGCTAGACAGGGGTCCAGGGAAGTAAATATTGTGGGAAGAAATAGTCAGGGAATTGTTATGGCTAGGCTTGTATAGGCCCTAGGGCCGATAGCCTAGTACCAACCTCTGAACCTCTTGCTGTATTTGTTTATATATCCATGCATTCTGTTACCTCTTGCTGTATTTGTATCTGACAGTAATTAATACTGCTGCCTCTTGCTGTATTTGTATCTGACAGTAATTAATATTGCCAGTTACATTACACTGTGACCATTGCTCAGATTCTGCCAGTACTCGTAGTATTGCAGAAATATTAGTTTCACTAGCAGTATTTTCTGCTTTTTTTGTTAGCATGTTTAGTGTTTAGTATTAGTCTGTAACTGTAAACTGCATAACTGGAGTTTTTTCTCCCTGGGTCTCCTCTGAAAATGGGCTTCTGGCCCAGTCGGACATAACATGGTAAACAAATGTAATAAAAAATAAATAAAAAAAATATTTAAGTTTAAAGATGCCCCTTTTTAAGTAGATAAAGTAAGGGAAAATGTTCAGTGTCAGTGGTAGTGCTAAAACACTGCTAGCTAGCCCTTAGTCATGTGTTTTATTAAGGCAAGAGGATTAAATGGATTTTACTGGCCAGGCTTAATGAAAGGGAACATTTCTCTGCTTGTCTAGAATCCCAGAAAATGACACTTCATCTTAGATTTGATTTGATTTGATTTTGATGCCTATCATAGTATAGCTATTTGAGTATATTGCTGTGATCATCATGGGACCACTAGTATAATGTACTGCAGAGGAAAGTAAAGACTACTATGAAGTTTTCAGAAGCAGTGCCATTGCATAGAACTTGACAGAATTGGTGCTGTTAATCTGTATAGTAGATTTACTGACAAATGCATTCCCTTTATTAAGAGTACTGTATCAGAGATGTTGGTGCTTTAAAAGTCCTACTCAGACTGTTGAAAACATCAGTCTGCCATCCACAAACTGCTGGATTAGTAGAGTGCTTCAGTAAAACACTGAAGTCTATAGTAGGGAAAGTTATTGATGCAAATGGTAAAAACTGGGAAGAGTTGTTACCCTATTTTATTCTTTGGTATGAGAGAGGTGCCAAATGTTTCAAATGGTTTTATCCTTTTGGATCTGTTGTTTGCTAGGCACTGCAGAGGGCGGCTGACCTTGCTAAGAAAACTCCAGAAGAAGGGCAGATATCTAATGTAGTGTTCTAGCAATTAGATGTTTACAGGATAGATTGTTTGGTTATGCCTATAGTAAAGGAGCACGCACAAAGTCCAGGAAGTGTACCAACTGGTTTACAATAAGATTGCCCAACTTGGAGAATTTAACACAGGAGATTGGGTGGTGGTGGTAATACTCTCCAAGGAAAACAAATTTCTGGCCAGAAGATAGGTGTCATTTGAGGTAATTAAACAAGTAAATGTTGAGAGCTGTAAGATCAGATTTCTGATAAAGAGGTGTAAGATCAGACAGCCAAGAAAGAGAAGGATAAAGCAAATGTATCACATTATTGCATTGAACGCAGTGAAGGAAAGCAGATTCTGCAGAGAACTTGGCAAGTTGACGTTCAGTCAGAAGAGACCAGGGAGTCCTTTACCCAATGTACAACTAGATGAATTATTATTAGCACTACAACAGTAGGAAGTAAGAGAACTGAGAATTTTGTTTCATTAAGAAATAAAGGAATGTGCTCAGAAATGCTTGGGGCAACTAAATTGAGAGGCCATAATATAAAGATGACTGGACTGAAGGTTAGGTTAAGTAAGACCTTAAAGAGTACCAGAGTTACAGAAATGGTTAGTAAGATAAGTTGTTTAAAAAATGCTCAAGTTAGGTTTGATAGTATTGCAAAATTAATGGCACAGCGAAATAATGTTAGTTCCCAAGTCTGATGGAAATATTGGATTTTCAAATGTCTTTAGAAAAATAGCATTTCTTTGTTTGATGACTGTCCTGTGTCCAAAATTGATGACCTGATAATATAGGTAAAGCCAGATACTTGATAAGGGAATACCGAAAAATACTGGTTGCCCCTCTGCCAAAGAAAAATTCTTTCTTACCCCGGGCAGTCTTTCAGTGCATGGTATGCACGTATGTATTTGTTTCTTAACTGGGGTAGATCAGTGATCACGACTGACCAATTTCAGTCTGTCTGGGCAAAAATTGTGAAGCTTATTCAATAACAAACCTGAGAGAAGGTGTTTAGAAGCAAACTATAATGAGAGCACAGATTAGTATAAGTGCAGGCTGTGTTACACTGTAGAAGAGACAGGCTCGACTGTGGATGCTAGGAAAAGCACACTGGGGATATTGGAAACCGGGTATTTGAGATCTCTCAGGAAGAGGGATGGTAAGACCACAAATAGAAAAATTCAATCGAAAACAGGCTGGTGCCATCCACTAAAAGGCTAGGTGAGCATTTTAAAATGTTATGACCATTTCTTGCCCTTTGACAGATCACAGAAGAGGGAAGTCTCTTAAGTGCAGTGGTCCATAGAGGTGGGTAGAGCACTTGAACTAAAAATGATCGTACTTTCTGAATCTTTGAGTCCTGATTTCACAAAAGCAATATTGCTGCATTAAAGGTAGGTCTGGGGAAACTGAGCGTGACGAATAGAGTCAGCACATAGATAAGCAATACATGAGGAAGATGGTCTGCTGTTGCTGTAACTTGGGTCTTCTATGTTTTTAGGTACTGTTTGTTCTGCAGATACATCTATTTGGTAATGAATCATGCCCCATTGCAGTATTTAAGTTGGCAGACTGATGGTAATTCAAGGCTGAAAAGAGTCTTGGTTAACAAATGGTAAATAAAGCTGTGCATGTAGGCTGTATCCCTCTAGCCTTTTCAATTTACAATGTCCCACGTGCTTGGGCTTTCCAGTTAGGCTGCACTGCAGTCCTTCAACTACCCATCACCCTTCTATCATGAATCCAAAACCCCTGGTTTTGTGCCATAAGAGGGATTGTTGTAACGCGACAAGTTTGCAAACTGAGGCAGTGTATTTTTAAAATATGTTTTAGTGTATATTATGGGGACATTCGTACAGGTAGCTATGCAGCACACAGTATTAGTTAGCTAGTAATGAGGAGCTAATTGATCATTACTGCTGTATAAAAGATTGGAGATACTAGAGTAAAATCAAGAAGACTGTTCTTAATGTGAGAAGTGGCAAAGAGTAGGAACCTGGATGTGTGGAGATGGCAACTCAGTTGAGGCAAGATGTGAAGTAACTTCAATGCAGAGCTGGAATTAAGGCCTGATTGAGACTTGCAGCCATGAACTTGAGTTACAGCCTGTTGGCTGAAAGACTGAGGTGGGGAAATTAATTAATGAAGGTACCTTAGAAAAAAAATGTATATATTTTTTTTGAGAAATCAAAGGTGTTCCGTTTTTTCATTCTATTTATTTGTTTTTTTTTAGCATTTGGTTCAGTGTGTGGATTTCATATGTTTGTGCCTCTAATATAAAACACTGTGGTTTGATCATCCTACATTGTCAACGTCCATTTCAAGGCACAAAACTACTACCATCAAAAATGTGGTTTGATCATCCTACATTGTCAATGTCCATTTCAAGGCACAAAACTACTGCCATCAAAAATGTTTTGTACAGCTTTGCCAAGTGATAAAAGAAGGTGAATATGTTCAACTTGGTGCTGAGTTGTTGGGAATAAATTATGTACCCCTCTGAATTTTGGAAGTTCATTAGAATGTGTGCATATGTTGATATTAGTCTTTTCGGTACTTGCGTATTATCGCAACCACATTTGCAGCATGACAAACGGCTGTTTTCCAAGGCGCAGTCATGCCGTCAAATGTTCTGAAAAGCAATGGAACTGTATGTTGCCGAGAAAGCTAGAAAGAGGTAGTAAGAGTAAGAAACATTGTGCTTAATGTACAGAAGTGGCTCAACACTGTCTACTCATCACTGCAGGTACACCTTTTGCTTCAGTAACGGTAACTATTTCTGCATTGCGAGTGACAGAGAAATGGGCAACACACCTCTGAGCTCTCTTCGGCTTTTTGCAGAAACTGCACAGGTTTGGGTCCTTTTTTATTTATTTTTTTGCCCTGTTGGCCTCACTTCTGCTTTACAAACCACACTTTCAGCAGGGAGAAATTAAAAGGATCAAGGAACGGCATTGTGTGACTTATTCTGCATATACCTCTAATGTGATCACAGGGCTTGTTGTATCTCTAAAGTAGTAGGCATTTGATTTAACTATTTATACTACTTCCCTCCAAACCATTTTCTTTTATTTATGTCTTCAGTGAGTCTTTCCTTGACAGCATTTGTTGCCAGGATAAAACGGAAAGTGCATTACGCAGATTGTGACTTATACAAAGCAACATGATGTAGTAGTGGTGAAGTGCAAACTTTGCAACAGCCACATTACCCTTTTCATTTTTTTGAGTGATAACCCTGCATTAAATAACCTTCAGTGTAAAAGAAAGCACACTGCTTCACATTTCCTCTGCATTAACGGTTACATTTGAACATTGGGAAGCAACCGGCATTATTGTTCAAATGTGGTTGCGATAATACATAAGTACCGTGTTTTCTGTCGCAGGGAAATGTCTGCTTTTGTATTCTATGTGAATAGTTCCACCCCTTTCTTGAAATTACAGCCCAGTGTTTTCAAGAGAGGTTTAACTTTTTGGGTATTTGGATATTGGGTGAGGAGGACACTGGCAGTTTCAGTCCAAGTTTGTAGGAAACACACATGCATATCAATATGTGAAGGTAAATATGATCAAAGGACAGGCTATATGCATTTCACGATTGATTTCTGATAGTGTTCCATTAAGAATACTGTCATGAAACTTTTCTTTCAAGGATATAACATTAAATTTGTAGAAGAAACGTAATATGACCCTGTAGTAGGTAGAGAGAATCACTATGCACTCATTGTTAAGATCAAATGTAACATACATTTGCTACAAACAGATTCATTAGATTTGAATCAACTTTTGTGTTGGAACACAGGTTAAAGAAGATTGCTGTGCAGATTAGCCAATTATTGAATACAAGGCAGGACATATTCGGAAATCTCTACATAAGAGAAATGCAAATTTTAAAATCCCTACTTGAAAATAAAGTAGTGTGCCAGCTGTCTTCATCTACCACACAGAAAATGGGGCTTTCCTGTGTGTGTGAGTTGCATAAGTAAAGTGAATGCATGCCTAACTGTCCTTTTTGTATGGTATTAAAGCCCATCAATAGGAATATTGGTTCAGCAAAACTTTTTTTGACTGAAATTCTACCTATGTAGCATATGCAGTTGTGAGGCTTTTTATGTAGGGAAGACTTCTGAAAAGCATACAAGCACATGTAGGCAGTAAAGTCCAAACCTACCAGTGCTGGATTCACTTGCATGTCTTTAGTCATTTGGTGGTGTTGATGGATAATGCCCTGACTATGAAACAGGAGACCAAAGTTCAAATAATGGCATTTGTGCCTGTGGGATGTGGCAGGGGGATGGTAGTGAGCATCTGCTGTCTGCTTGCCCATTTTTTTTGGGGGGGGGTTCTTATTCACCAGGTGGGAGATACTTAGCGGGAGCTTTAGGTGTCTGACCTGAGAAGTTCGAATCTAGATCTTTGTGCATGTGACATAGTTGGGTGACGGTCTTGATTCCCAGTTAGATTTCAAAGAATTATGTTAGTAAGTTAGAACTAATGCCGCTTATTTTCTGAAAAAGCCAAAAGACAAACAAACAAACAATGACTGAAAACAATTTTTTTATTAAATACAGTCAATAGAAGGAATGTCAAAATTGTAATGGTTTCTTTCATTTTCCCATATTATTATGCATTTTTTAATTGACTTTAAAAGTAAAAATATATATTTAAAGTGTTTGTTTGTTTTTTTTTTGGGGGGGGGTATATTTTTTTTTCACTTCGATACTATTCCTGATGAAGTCTTTAGAAGACAAAACTGTTTATGTTGTGATCTGTGATTGCTTTTGCACAGTGTCCATTGATGCTTCTCTCATAGAACTATTGCTCTGGGTATTGACCCACCCCCCCCCCCCCAAGAAGGGCAGGTAACACTCACTTCCTGGATTTACTTTAGCCCTACTGCATTAAGCAAACCTGCCTTAGCTAATACAGGATAGTTTCGCTCTGCTGTTTAAAGCAGCATTTCTTTTTTGAAGTGATAGCAACATGTCTCTGTGTAATACAACTAAAATTCTCTGTGTTAAGTATTTCTGCTTTATGTTCATGCACGCTGTTGCACTATATTTACATTTACTTGGACTGTTTGGAAATATCCACCACACTGTGCCACATTTGACCCCCCCCCCCCCACTTGAAACCATTGGTTTCATGGGCAGTGAATAATCAATATGACCACAGGAGGCCCTTCACATTGTAGAGGATGTAGCCGGATGGGATTCTTGTATTGAAGCCACACAAGAAGGGCATGCTGAGTCTACTGAGCAGAGAATTCATATTGATAGGCCATCACTTTTCTCAAATACTAACTGTGTTATTAAGCATAGTCGTGGAATATTTTGTTTTTACTTGTGTCTTAAATAGCATACATGGTGTTCCTTCCCCATCCCAGGCATACACATTCTCATTCACCAAAAACTGCCACAGGCTCTGACCAAAGTATCTTATTTAAATGCTTAAAAGGATTATTCTGTCATTTCAGTGACATTTTCCTTTTTGTCAAATTAGTGATAGGGTTTGCTATTGTGCCAAACAAAGGTACAAACTTGTAGTGGCCAACTTCAAAAATGCTGTTAGTTTCAGTGTCCAGTATAACCCACTTGCGTACTGCATCCATTTTCTCTCTGGCGCCTTATCATTCCCATGGGTATCAAATACAACTGTCATTCTTAGTTATTTTTTAGAAGTATTCACAATTAATCTGGCTTGTTTCAAGGCATCTATTACAGCTTGTACCTTTGCCCGGTGAGTATCTCCATTTTTTAATTGGATGATGACATCATCTAAGTAGTCAGCAGCATACTGGCCATATGGCTTTAAGACTGCCCACAAGTTGCAGAAAGGTTGCAGGAGCACCATGTGACAGAAAAGGGAGAATGGGGAAGTGAAATGAATACTCCCTTAAGTGTTTAAAAAAATTTTTTTTTTTCTTTAGCTTCAACTGTTGCAGAAAGATTTACCAGTACCCCTTGTTAGAGGTGTAGTGCAGTCAGAAACCTTACATTGTCTAACATTTCTGTAAGTTCATCTACCATAGGTGTTTCATAACTATTGAATTTAGAGATACCATTCAGCTTCCTATGGCTCTATCTGGTTTAGGTACTAGTACTGCAGGGCTATTCCACTTATTGTGCGACTCTTAATACTGCCATTGTAAGAATTTTGTATGTTCGTTCTTGTACTGCCGTTCTTTATGATTCTAGTGTTTTAAAGTTTGGGATTGCCTAAATATAGTGTCAGATTAGACTTATTCTTCCAAGCTGCTTTAAAAACACTTCTTTGATGTTCATCACATTGATCACTGCTGCAGTACCCTTAGCTAAATGGGTTACATCTTGCCAAGGGATA
>NC_056735.1:1196584273-1196599273 GCF_019279795.1 Protopterus annectens
AATTGTTGAAGTCACAGACACACACACACACACATATGTACACGTGCACACACACACACACACACACACACACACACACACACACACACACACACATATATGTACACGTGCACACACACACATGCGCATGTGCACACACATACACATGCGCATGTGCACACACATACACGTGTGCATGTGCGCACACACAAACACACACACACATATACCCATGGGCATCTGCACACACATATACACATGCGCTCGTGCACACACATATACACATGCGCTCGTGCACACACACACACATATATATATATATATATATATATATATATATGCACGAGTACACACACATACACATATGCGCAAGTACACACACACATACACATATGCGCACGCACATACACATATGCACGCGCACACACATATACACATGCATGCACGTGTACATATACACATGCATGCACGTGTACGCACACACATACACATGCGTGCGTGCACGCACAAACACATGCGTGCGTGCACGCACACACAAACACATGCGTGCGTGTACGCACACACATACACATGCGCGCGTGTACGCACACACATACACATGCGCGCGTGTACGCACACACATACACATGCGCGCGTGTACGCACACACATACACATGCGCGCGTGTACACACTCACATACACATGCGCGCGTGTACACACACACATGCCCGCACACATACATGTGCACGTGCACACAAATATACACATGTGCACGTGCGCACATACACATACACACATGCACGCACACTCACATACACATACACACATGCACGCACACTCACATACACATACACACATGCATGCACACTCACATACACACACGTGCACACACATACATGCATGCGCAAACACGTACACGCATGTGCACACACATGCATGCAAGTGCAAACACATACACACACGTGCACACATACACGCACACGCACACACACACACGTGCACACATACACGCACACGCACACACGTGCAGACATACACGCACACGCACACACACACACGTGCACACATACACACATGCACTCACACACACGTGTGCATGTATGTGTACGTATGTGTGTGCACGTATATGTGTGTGCATATGTGTGCATGTTGCGTGTGTATGTGTGTAGATATATATATATATATTTTTATATATATATATATATATATATATATATATATATATATATATAAAGTAGCATGTATGTGTATATATAATGTATGTATATATATGTGTGTGTGGGCATGTTTGTGTATATATACAGCTGACTCCACTTAAATTCATAGCCTCGGGACCAAGGTTGGTTAATGCATTTAAGCGGATATGCTTATACGTGAAATTGCTATGAGTTATTGTGTATTAATGCCAGATGCACAGTACAGTCGCACCAAAAAAAATGCAAATACAGTGATAGACTTCCTGCTCACATTAACAGTTGTAAACAGTAACTTTTCAATAAAGTTTCTGAAATGTATCATTAACAAGTTTAATTACAGCTTATATATATATATATATATATATATATATATGTGTATTGCAACCGCTCATTCAATTGTAGTAGCACCTGTTCACTCTGTTTTATATTGTGTATTGCTTAAGTATACCTACATATATTATATATTCCAGAACCCGGAATTCAGTGTTCTGCCTGCCATTTTATTGCCGTATTTTTTTGCTGGTGTTACATAATACTGCAGTGAGAAGTCCATTGGCTTACTGCACCTAATTATAAACTGCTAGGAGCATATCCCTTTCCCCAGTCTCCACTTCATGTTCCACCCTAGCCTACTTCTCTCTTTCCATATAGTTATCTACTACTTCTTTTTTCTAACCCACCATCTTTTCCTTACAGATTGCTACTGTGCTAAACCATGGGTGCTCCCTCCCAAACCAGCTACACAGTGGTTTGACCGGCTCTTCCAGTTCATAGGACGTCCACCTGAATTCCCTACAAACCGCCTCTGGAGTCAGCTGCCTTCCTACTAAGACCATTAGAGTGTATGTTAAACTCCTGCTCCTTGGTTCTTACCTTTTAATTTATTTTTTATCTATGCAAACGGTGTGCACACAGGCTGTTTAAAGGCGGTCTCCCACCACTACCTTTTATCCTGCCACTTTCTTCCCTCCCTTGCATTTTTCTTCCCTGCCAGCATTTTCACTTTACACAACTTTAGTTTTCATAAGTAACCACTAGATGGCAGAACACCTCCTTTTCTATTTATAAGAATTGATTATGCAGTACTGCCCTACTCCCAGTTCCCTCAGCATAGTATCCTTTTAGCATCTCCATCTTTCTCTGCTGTGTACCTACCCTGCTAACCACAACCTGATATCTCGTAGCACTCACTTCAGGCTTACCTGCAGCTTATTCTTTCCAGATAGCAGCTGATTTTCACTGAGTTTTTTGCAGACATTCTTGTCTCACGCATCCCTTCTTTTCGGCTCTGCCAGCGTCGTTCGCACTCCGGGCTCATCCTGCTCCCCTACCCTGCCTCAATTCCCAACCACCCCCACTACTTCTACTTTTACATCCACTGTGCCACTCTCACAAGCCGACTCAACCTAACTCCCCACCCCCTCCCTCACTTACTAACTCCCAGTCCCTCCTCATCTTCCTTCTTACTACTCCCTCCACTTATTCATCTTTTCACACCCCGCTCCATCCACTCCTTATTATCCACCTTCTCTCTCCCTACTTATCTTCTCCCATACTTTACCTCCACACTAAACTTAATTTTTGAATCCCTACCTTCTTTCTTCACCCCACTACACATTCACTACTCTCTTCTCACCTCCACCCAAAACTATCATGTTCATGCACATCACACCTACAGCCATTTTACTCCAAAATTCTCCTTCCCCTCTCCCTCTTCCCCCTATTACACCTAACCTGTCTGCCTAACTTTTCCTGTTCCCCACCCCTGCACACTACCACTCTTCATTTCTCAAAAGAGCCCTGCTACTCTTCTAATATCTCACCTCACCTCTACCAAAGCAATGACTCTTTTCTCTTTAACATAAAACTTTTCAGTTACCCTACTTTCCATCCCATCCATCACAATCCCAAAACCTTATGCATCCTTTCATTCAACCCCAACTCTACTAGTGCCTCTAATCTACTAAAAAGAAACAATAAAATGAAAGAAGCAGCTCCAAAAAGCAAACGACAAAACCAGTAAAATCTGTTTATTCTTCACTCTCACTCTAGCGCCTCGGCCACAGTAAGTCTTCAAGGAGTAAAATGCTACACACTCTTCACCAGTTATATAATCACATTAATTAACAATAAATACATCAGTTAATCCCTTAAAACACAAGATATTCAATTAAATTACATTATACTTCTCCAACTGCAGTCTGCGTTTAAACCTCTAGGACACAATGTACCATACTTCAAAATAAAAACAGTTTATTTTTTTAAAGGTAACTTTTCGACAACATTCACATCAAATTCTTCAGCAGCCACTTGTTGCAAAACAGTTGCTTGTAAAGTGTCGTTTGATCCATTGTGATATTCAAAAAAATGATTAGCTAGTGGACTTTCCTTTTTGTTGTTCCTAATATCCCTTAAATGTTCAAGTATTCTAACCTTGAACATTCTTTTGGTCTGACCAATGTAAAACTTATTGCAGCCGCACCTTATAGCATAGATTCCCCTGTGTGTCCTGCAACTAAATATCCCATTTGGTACAAAATTTATATTAATCTTACTAAATGTTCTATAAACATGAGAACAGCAACTACAATTTCCACAAGGGAACGTACCCTCTTCCCTTATTTGCAAAGATATTTTACACTCGGGTCTATAAAATTTTGTATGTACTAACATATCTCTAATACTCCTTCCTCTTTTATAAGAGAACATTATTTTTTTTCTTAATAATTCATCCAATTCACCAAAATTATATAAAAATTCCCAAAAATATAAAATACTTTTTTTGATCTTATTACTACAAACATTATAAGTTGACACTAAGAAAAAATTCTCTCCATTATCATTACACTTATAATAATTATTATTTACATAATTTCTACCAAAATTTTTTTTATTTTGTTCCTTTTGTCTTACTTCCATTATTCATTTTAGATCAGCGTCTAATCTTCTTAGATCATATTTTCTTCTGATAAATATATCTTTGGTTAATTCAATTTCTTTTAGAAATACTTCATTATTATTACACAAACGTAAAATTCTAAGAAATTCACCATAAGGTAAAGCTTGAATAGTTTGCCTAGGATGACAACTCGTAGCTTTCAAAAAATCATGTGTTACACCAAATTTCCTACTTACACTAGTAACTACTGGTTGTCCCTTAATGCCTACTAACTTAATATCTAGGTAGTTAACTGTCTCTCCATAATGTAACCCTTCAAAAGAAATATTAAACCTGTTCTGTTGAATAACTCCAACAAAATTATGTATTTCATGTAGACCATCTTCACATAAAAAAATCAAATCGTCAGTGTATCTGTAATAGAATTTAACATATTTCTTAACAAATACATTATCATATATACATTCATTTTCAACTAACCCCATAAAGATGTTAGCGTACATTGGTGCAAATGGGGAACCCATTGCAGTACCCTGTAACTGATGGAAAATCCTCTTATCAAAACAAAAATAATTGTTTTCCAAGCAGAATTGAATAAGGTCTAACACATAATGTGTGAATGGATAATCACCCATGCTTTTAAATATTGCTTCTAAACCAAATTTATGTTGAATATTTGTGTACAAACTCTTAACATCTAGAGTTATCCAATACATATTCTCTTTCCATATTACATCTTTTATTTTATTTAAAAAATCAAAAGAATCTTTTATATATGAAGGAAGATTGACCGCTTCCTTCAATAATATCCCATGTAATATGACGCCAAGATTATGTAAAAAATAATGTCTAGCTGAAACTATTGGTCTACCTGGCAGTTTACTATAGTTCTTATGAATTTTAGGTAAGCAATAAAAATATGCTGGACTTGTACCAGAAAGTGTCAGTTTTTTATCCACATCAGAATCTGTCCAGTAACCCAAGCGTAAACCTTTATGAATTAAATTCAAATATTTTTCTTTAGCTTGAATTATCACATTATTATCCACTATACAATAAACAGACTCATCCATAAGTAAATCTAAACACATGTTTAGATATTGAGTATGATGCATAATGACTATTTTGTTACCTTGGTCTGATGGCTTTATCACTAATTCATTCTGCTTTGAAATTTGTGTTAATTGTTGCCATTCCTGTTTGGTAAGATTATACTTCACTCCCTTTTTATCAAAATTTTTTACTATGCATTTAACATCAAAATCAATCATGGCATAAAATTTATTAATGCCTTCATGTTGAAAAGGGGGCACAAAACTACTATGGACACTCACCCTTGATGTATCAATAAAACAATATGCATTTGGGTCACTGACACAAGAGACAAATGATTCTACAGATTCAACGGAATCATTAGCAGAATTCTCACTATCTCCATTATTAATATTGTCATTAACATTATTATTATTCTTGCCATTACTTGTAGAGTTAAAAACATACCATAAATGAAGTTTCCTAATGAATTTAAACACTTCTGTTTTACATTCATATAACTTGGGTAAAACTGTCGGAACAAATTTAAATCCACAATTTAGTGCAGAAATTACATTATCAGAAACATTACAACCAGACAAGTTAACAACCATGTTTGTACATGAGTGTAAATTAATACCATTTAGTCCTTTTGTTATCTCTCCATTGTCGTGAAGGCCCACCTCTCTGATATTCCTGTTCGCCGAAACCTCTTTTACGCTGTTGACTAGTCTCGGCATCTGTCTGAAAATGCTCTGGAAAAAAACGCTGATTAACCGGTGACAGTAATTCGGGAAATTCATTCCGATCCATATTTTGATACTGTCTCTCTCTTGTAGGGTTTGGCGTGTCAGCACTATCAGTGCTGACTAATCTAGTTTGATTTCTGTAGGTAACGTTGGGTATACGCCCAGCAAAACACGACTGTTGATTGGCTCTAAACAAATACACGTTACCTCTGTTGAAATCACGCAAATCCCTTTGAATCTTGTGCATTTTTTGATCTATTATTCTTTTTTCCAAGATATTAACTTTATCTTGGATATCTCTTAAACAAGATTCTAATCTAGCTCTGTCTAATACAGTCGCTAAGTTGTTACAAGTAGAATTAATGTCCTTCTTCAAATTAAGCAGCTTTACATTGTCTCTCTCTATCAGAATTTTAAGCCATTCTCGGGAACATTGGTGAGCAGCACTTTCCCATTTATTTCTAAATGTTTTATCAATGGAGCAAGACACATCAAAGGGCTCAGATGGAAACTTAATGGCTCTTAAACCTATAGGAATGATATCAAGGTCTAAGTATCTTTGCAAGCTATTACAATTGTAAAAGACAACTGTTTCCTTGTTCATAAGATTAGTCAGTTTTGAAATGATTGTCTTTACCTCAGTAGGAAAATCCATGGAGCGTTTCCCTATGTTGGCAAAAGGATTATTTATCCGTTTATTTCGTGTTTCAATTAAGAAACGCTCCCATGCTGGAACATCCCCACCACCTTCTGTATTATTTATCCTTTCGGATCGATCAACACCTCGGTCTGGAATATTTAGAAAACCATCCAATGTCCTTTGAGAGGTACCACCACTGTCCTCTCTAAAAATTTGTGGAACATTCAAAGCAGGATCACTGGCCATAAAGCAATAGCAAAGAAACAACAAAATGAAAGAAGCAGCTCCAAAAAGCAAACGACAAAACCAGTAAAATCCATTTATTCTTCACTCTCACTCTAGCACCTCGGCCACAGTAAGCCTTCAAGGAGTAAAATGCTACACACTCTTCACCAGTTATATAATCACATTAACAATAATTAACAATAAATACATCAATTAATCACTTAAAACACAAGATATTCAATTAAATTACATTATACTTCTCCAACTGCAGTCTGCGTTTAAACCTCTAGGACACAATGTACCATACTTCAAAATAAAAACAGTTTCTTTTTTTAAAAGTAACTTTTCGACAACATTCACATCAAATTCTTCAGCAGCCACTTGTTGCAAAACAGTTGCTTGTAAAGTGTCGTTTGATCCATTGTGATATTCAAAAAAATGATTAGCTAGTGGACTTTCCTTTTTGTTGTTCCTAATATCCCTTAAATGTTCAAGTATCTTTGCAAATAAGGGAAGAGGGTACGTTCCCTTGTGGAAATTGTAGTTGCTGTTCTCATGTTTATAGAACATTTAGTAAGATTAATAATATAAATTTTGTACCAAATGGGATATTTAGTTGCAGGACAAATAGGGTAATCTATGCTATAAGGTGCAGCTGCAATAAGTTTTATATTGGTCAGACCAAAAGAATGTTCAAGGTTAGAATACTTGAACATTTAAGGGATATTAGGAACAACAAAAAGGAAAGTCCACTAGCTAATCATTTTTTTGATTATCACAATGGATCAAATGACACTTTACAAGCAACTGTTTTGCAACAAGTGGCTGCTGAAGAATTTGATGTGAATGTTGTCGAAAAGTTACTTTTAAAAAAAGAAACTGTTTTTATTTTGAAGTATAGTACATTGTGTCCTAGAGGTTTAAACGCAGACTGCAGTTGGAGAAGTGTAATGTAATTTAATTGAATATCTTGTGTTTTAAGTGATTAATTGATGTATTTATTGTTAATTAATGTGATTATATAACTGGAGAAGAGTGTGTAGCATTTTACTCCTTCAAGGCTTACTGTGGCCGAGGCGCTAGAGTGAGAGTGAAGAATAAACAAATTTTACTGGTTTTGTCATTTGCTTCCTCTAATCTACTAAGCCTGATTCTCAAACTTCTCTTTTCCACTCTCTGGTGACATCCACCCCAACCCAGGACCCCCTGTAAACCAGCCTTCGTATCAACTTCCAACTCCCACTCCCACTCCCTCTCCCTACAAATCCCTACTCCTCACTACCATTAACGCCCAAAGCCTATGTAGCAAACTACCTACCTTCCATGCCTGGCTCGCCCATAACCACCCAGACATAGTAGCAGTCACCGAAACATGGCAACCACATCTGAAAAACTCTGAAATCACCCCCCTGAACTACAGAGTCATTAGAAATGACAGAACCCAAAAGAAAGGAGGTGGAGTAGCACTACTTTTTTTTTCCTAACAGTAATTCCTTATACCAACCATATACCTAAATTTGGTACAGGTGATATAACCCTAGCCCTTCTGAAAATCAACAACCATAAAAATGTAGCCATAGCTGCTCTTTATATCCCTCCTGGAAAGAACATTCCCCTTCTGGAAGACGTACTTTCTTGTTTCTCCACTAATATTCAAAAGTATGATGAAGCAGCACCAGGCTATCATAAAACCAGCAACATTTTATTCAAGAAACAGGCAAAGGCATAAGTGCTTTCGCAATATTACAACTGCTTCATCAGATGCATAAAATCTATCTAATTCAATGCCCATTAAATAACAAAGTGAAATAATCACATGACATCCTAGTAAAAATCTTAGAGATAACAATCATTTCAAATATATGCAGTACTAATAGTAAACACATATAAAAAAGTGAATGTGTGTATATAAGGTGGGGGTTACTCCCCTGTTATTTAAAAAGAGGACGTGCTATCAACATTGGTTTCAATGGTACTTAAGTCCTGACCCTGTATCTGCTCCTAGTCTAATAATCCGTTTGCTTTCTAAACACTCTGTTTCATTTCTAATATCACCTCCCCTGAGACTTTCCTGCACCATATGTATAACTAGAAACCTAAATGTATTCTCTGGGGATGTGTCTGCTACATGTTTAGCTAATGCATTCCTAACCATAGTCTTTCTTCTGTCATTCAGATGTTATCTTTTCCTTTCTATCAGTCTTCTGTCCGTTTTATCTACATAAAAGTTACTGCAGGTTTTACACACTGCTAGGTAAACCACATGACTGCTATTACAAGTTGCCTCCACTGAAAATTTATAGACCTTGTTCTGGTCTGGGTGAAAAAATTCACCTGCCTGATCTATATAACTGCAAAAACTGCAGTTATAACAAGGTCTGGTATTATTTTTATTTTTATAAGAATCATGTTGTTGTTTCCTGCTATCATACCTCATAAGACACTTGGGGTAACATAGCAGCTGACGTAAAGATTTATTTTTTCTTAACACTATGCTGAGACATTTACCTATTATAGCTTTCAATTCTGTACTTGTCATGACTCCCCAATGTTTTTTAATAATGTCAACTACATCTTTAGAGTCCTTTTAATATGTTACTGGTACCCTGCACCTAAATTCATCAACTTTATTCACACATGCAGGTGGATCTGAAGAAAATGAAGGCCTCCCTTCATTCTCTCCTTGTATTACTTACACTAACTTATCAGATACTTCCTTTTTATCATACCTCCTTGCTACAAACCTTTCTCCTAGATCTCTCAGTTCTTTCTTAAAATTTTCTTCACTAGCATTAACTAGTGATGCTCTTATAGCTTACACCTTCACCACATTATTAAAAGTAAAACGTGGGTGCATACTTCGATGCAGGTAAGTGTTCTTGTAACAGAGGTTTCTGTACGTCATAGTATCTATTGCTCCATCTTCCTTTACCTTCAGTAATGCATCCAGAAAACTAGCCTCCTGATCTGAACAAGTCATCACAAATTTTAAAAAGCTTGTGCTTGTATAATATAATTATAAAAATCTGACAATTCCTTGGTGGTGCCTTCCCATATGAAAAACAGGTCATCCACAAATCTTCTGTAGAAAATTCCATATTTGCCTAACATACTACCTAATACATGTTCCATCTACCACACTAGCATGATAAGATTGGCATAGCTGTTGGCACATGATGTGCCCACAGCTATACCGTCTATCTCCAGGTAGTAGTACTTAGCAAAAAGGAAGACATTATTGTATAAAATCATCTTAACCAAAGCACATAGCATTTCAACTTTCTCAGTCGAGACACAGTTCTGTTCATGTTGCTGTTGTTGTTTGTCTTTCGGCTGTTCCCAGTAAGGGGTCGCCACAGCGGAACTCCGGTCTGCTAATGATTGGCAGTAGATTTTTACGAAACGCTGAGGTGCCAGCTCGACACCCAACCTTCAACGAAGGCACGCCCATTTACACAGGCATGTCTTCCGAACGCTACCCAACTGCGGGGAGGACCTGCAGACTCTACACAGAAGGCACTCCCAAGCCCAGCTGAGAATCGAACGGGAGAACCTGTTGCTGTGAGGTAACAACGCTACCCCCGCATGTAAAAGTTTTTTAACCCACTCTATACCTATAGTATTTGGTATTACAGTGAATAAGGACTGTACATAAAGTGTAACCAAATACCATTCACCTTTTTTAAAAATAGCCGTGGTAAAATCATATAAATCACACAAAAGTTGTCTAGAGTCCTGCAAGATGTGAGTGTTACAGTTAATAAATGGTCTTACATTTTTCTCCACAAAAATAGACATTGCTAATGTACACCACTTTTCTCCTGCCACTATGGGCCTCATCTGTGGACTAGTAGGATTTTTTTGTACTTTTGGGAGACCCTGTATAACTGGTATTTTAGGATGTTCCATATAAAAATAGTCATTTAACCCTTGATCCAACATGTTATTTTCTTAACGTATTCCTCACATATTAAAGATGGTTGATGCACTGAAAACTGAGCTGAGGAATATGACAGAACCCAAAAGAAAGGAGGTGGAGTAGCACTACTTATTTTTCTTCCTCCCTAACAGTAATTCCTTATACCAACCATATACCTAAATTCGGTACATGTGATATAACCCTAGCACTCCTGAAAATCAACAACCATAAAAACATAGCCATAGATCTCTTTATATCCCTCCTGGAAAGAACATTCCCTTTCTGGAAGACGTACTTTCTTGGTTCTCCACTAATATTACCAACGAAACAGTCATCTTAGGAGATGTTAACATTAACTGGACTCCTGTTCAATCAACCACCTCTTCCCACGCTATCAACTTAAACAACTTCTCTCAGTTAACTCCCCTACTAGACCCAACAAAGAGCATTTTGGACTGGATTTTAATCTCCCACCCCAATAATATCTCCGATAGTGGCACTTTGCCTGATTCTCTCAGTGATCACTTATCTGCCTTCATTTGCCACACTCCTTCCTCCGTCCACTTACAACACAACTATATCTTAACCCGCAACTTCAGAAGCTGCAACCCACAATCCTTTTCTGATAGCTTGAAACGAATGAACTGGAACCCTCTGAAAACTCTTCCTCTTGACAACGCTGTCACTTACTTTAACACTACTTTTACTAACTTACTAAACTGCTTTGCCCCTCCTAGAACTAAAAGAGCAAATCCATTACTGTCCCATGGCTTTCTAAAAGACAGTATCCCTTATGCATACTCGTGACAAATCATGGAAACTCTATCAAAAATATAAAACACCCAACACCCTCACTGAATACAAACAACTTTGTGGCAAAGTTAAAAAATGAATTATTCTAATTGCAAATCCTACTACTCTAAACTTCAAAACAACCACAAATCCAGTCCTAAAAAGTTCTGGAGTAGTATCACTTCCCTCCTCAGTCCTGGCCAAAAAAAAATCCCTGCCCTGACCATATTATAACCTCCAAATTTAACTCCTCCGTCATAGATTCTATTGCCAAGCTCACCACATCTTTCCCTCAGAACTCCATCGTTCCGTCCACTCCTGTTACCCATAACCTCCCTCTGTCCCCTTACTTTCCACCCCTCTTTACTCTCCTTCAAACCCATCCCAGTCTCCACTGTAAAAAAAAAAAAATAAAAAAAAAACTCCTCCAAAAACTAAAAACCTATTCCAATGCCCCCGACAAACTTCCTACAAACATCCTTAAGCTAGCTGCTGATGGCGTCGCACTCCCCATTGGCATACTAATTGACCGTTCTATATAAGAATCTGGCATACCCCTCCTCTGGAAAAAAGCCTTTATCATTCCCTTACATAAAGGAGGCAACACTGACATCCCCAGTTTCTGCCCCATCGCTATCCTCTCCCCCCTCTCAAAAATTCTTGAAAAATATATTCACTTTCAACTTCCACCCTACCTCCTTGACAACCACTTACCACCATCACAACATGGGTTTAGACATAGACATGGTACCACCTCAGCCCTTCTATCCTTTCTCAAAAACATCAGCCTCCACCATGATTCTGTTAATATTATATCTGCTCTTCTTAGACCTTTCCACGGTCTTTGAATACAATATCCCACAGCCTACTTCTTTCTAAGCTCTCCCAGCTTAATCTCTCTTTCTCGTCTTTGAATTGGTTTTCCAGTTATCTCTCATAGATGGCAAGCCACCAAATGGAATAATTCCACCTCCCCCTACTTTAACACTCAGACTGGCGTCCCCCAAGGATCCATGCCGGGTCCACTTTTACTCAGTATCTTCATAAAGGACTTCACCAATGGATCCCCAATGCCAAACTTGAACAATACACAGACTATTCGACAATTATTTGCCTGCAAAATCCCTTCCCAAACTTATACAAATAACACAAGCTGCATTTAACAGCACAGAGATTTGGATGCAAAATAATCACTTAGCTCTTAATGCATCCAAAACCAAAATCATAGTCTTTACCCCTTCTAAAAATACCAAAATAGACACAAACACCTTCTCTAGTTAGCCAAAAATAAAACTCCCATCAAAATAGTCTCCCAAACTAAGCTTCTAAGCATTATCGATGAACAGTTACAATTTGACCTTCTCCTCCAAGTCAACATTAAGAAAACCCACCAAAAACTAGGAATGCTTTACCAGCACAATTGCTACCTCACATCTTCAACTAAGCTTACCATCTCTACCACCTACCTCCTCGCCTCCCTCATGTACGGAGCACCTCTGCTTACTAACCTGCAAGCAGCCCTCAAAGGTAAATTAGCATTACAATAAAAGCACCAAATTTGCTACCAGCTCCAAATTCTCCTCCTGCCATTGTCACTCCTTACACTTTCTGAACTGGCTAGAGCTCCCTAACTACCTATCTTTCATTCAGCTCTGCATGGGCCATAAGCTCATTTTCAACCCATCTCAATACCTATCCCTCTCCTCCATCTTCACTATGCATTTCCTGACCGAACCCACAGATCTAATGATCAAAATCTCCTTGCAGTACACAAACCATCACGTCCCCATGGTCAGCTTCTTCTGTCTTACTCCCTTGCATGAAAATGGAACTCGCTTCCTCCACACATCCGTACTACACTAAATCTTTCTTCTTTTAAGGCCTTGCTCCACTCTTATCTCTCTTCTACCTGGGACTGCTCATGCTCCCACCCATCCTAATTTTTTCCCTACTACTCCTACTGCCTTACCCTAGTTCAGATATGCAATCTGCCTCTCATATATGATAAAATGTATATTCAATTTTTATGGTTGAATACTACTGCTGTAACAATGACTATGTTGTATTATATCATATGTTGCCTACTGCTTATTTGTTTCTAAAACCTACTGTATTAACTCTTGGTATTATCTCTTGTATATCATACAATTGAACTATTACTGTATTGATTTTTGTTACCATCTCTTGCTGATTTATATATATATATGTGTGTGTGTGTGTGTGTGTGTGTGTGTGTGTGTGTGTGTGTGTGTGTGTGTGTGTGTATATGTGTGCATATGTGTGTATATGTGTGTGTGTGTGTGTGTATATATATATATATATATATATATATATATATATATATATATATATATAGATATATATATATAGATAGATATACATACACACACATATAGATGTGTGTGTGTGTGTGTATATATATATATATATAGATATATATATATAGATAGATATACATACACACACATATATTATATATATACACACACATACATTATATATATATATACACACACATATATTTTACATATATATATATATATATATATATATATATATATATATATATATATACACACACACACACACACACACACACACACACACACACACACACACACTGTGGAACTTTTCTCCCTGGGCCTCCATTGAAAAATGGCTCATCTTGGCCCGGTGGACGTTCCTGGTAAAGAAAACTGTAAATAAATAAAAATAAATAAATATTGTAGTTGCAGGTGAAAGGCCTCTTTGAAAACTGGTATTACAGTATCATTTTTCTACCTGACAATAGGCAGTACCACTTATTTAAATATTTACTTTATTCTAGCTTTTTTCTACTTAACATTCAACCTGTGTACCTTCTGATGTGTGTAGCTTAGAAATCGGTATGGTATGTCTTCTCTCTAAAATAGATTTTATTCTTTATTGTCACAATGCACTTTTTTCTGTTTTCTTATGCTAGGTAAGGCAGTATGCACAAACAGTGAAAATTTCAGAAACGTTATAGAAAAATGTACTGTATAAAACACTTAAGTAGTCAATACAGTCCATCATAGTATAGAGAAAAGATTTCTTATAGATGTCTGAACAGCTGTTTGCTATTTCTGATGAAATACAGTGTCTTTCAGTTAAAAGAAAGTGGAAAACGACTTGCGTCCCTTTTGTTCCATAAATTTAAGTAGTATATCCAGAGATTAAATAACGTCACGGAAGTGTACTGGAGCAGTAGAGACATCGTCCTTATCACTGTCTTCCTCCTCTTTTTGATTGCCAGCAGTACACTGTTCCAGAATAAATTCACAATCAGCAGCCATTTCTTCTGTTTCAACAATTGCAACGTACTGCTCGAAATCATCCACCATCATGCCCAAAGAGGTGCAAAAGTTCTCTTGCTGATCTCTGTCGCTATTGTCTGTGACATTATCTGGGATCGACTCAACAAAACTAGCTTTCTTGTAGCAGTTGGCTATCACAGATTGTGAAATTGTTTTCCTTGCTTCTCTCTGCAAGTGTAATGAATTCAGTACAGATAGCTTCTTGGCAAGCTCAACTGCTGTTGTCTGTGATTCTGGCATACTGTCTGATATCT